>NC_029793.2:42174296-42186607 GCF_000816755.2 Arachis ipaensis | reverse complement strand
GAAATGACCAAAAATACTAATATTTATGTGATTAATTTATTTACAAAATAGAAAAAACCTCTTTTAGTTAATTTTTGAAGAGTTAAAACAATTTGTTAAAATTAATTTTATTAAATTATATTATAAATTAACAATTTAACTTTAAAATGATTTAAAAAAATGCCCTTTTAGTTAATTGTGAGGATAAAATACACCTTAAAAATTAATTTTAAAAAGAATAAAATACAATTTTAAGGATTAATAAAGTTACTAACCCTTAATTGGGAGAGATATTGTAAAGTTATCACACCTCTAATTTGCAAATGATACAATATAATTTTGTCCATTAAGAAAATAATTACAAAAGAATTTTACAATGTTTTAAGATAATATATCGCTTGAACATTAAATTTGAGAAGTTAAGTTTTATATCACTTTAACCTAAACAAGATTGAATACAGCAAATGTGTAGTATGTTCGAGTACAAGGCTACAGTGTTACTAGTTTCTTGTATTAGACAAAAATATTATTTTTATAAAAAAAAGATAAAAAAAAGAAATAATTAATCATATGGTGATATTTCTGTATATAAGATTTATATTTTTAGTGGTGTGAGATTTTATTTAATGGTTCACTTTTTTTTACTGGTTATATGCTAGTCAGAATTTAACAAAGTTGCTGGCCCTTAGACTTTTTCATAATATTAAAATTAAGTCATTTGACAATTTGGTTATTTATTTAGATTTTTTAAATTGATATCAAGCAAGGAGTATGGGAATAGTTACGGATGCAATTCAAATTTTTCAGAAATGATATATAAAGGGTAACTGTCAGTTGACATTAAATTAGTTTATAAATAGCGATAGGGTAACTGTTAGTTGATATTAAATTAGTCTATAAATAGTGCTTTAGGAACACACTGTAGAGAGTTCAGTTCTTTTGAAAAACACTTAGAAACCCAAAATGCTCTCAGCCCCTTGGTATCACAGAGTAAAATTGGAAATCTTAAGTAATTTCTCTAAACTCAAACACTTGTAACTTGTTTCTTTCCAGTTTTTATTAATAAAATTTTTCTACTTTTATTTGTTTCTCTCTTTTATGTTTATGTTTCTTTCTTCATCTTCTCTTTAATTTCTTGTTTGTTTTAATTTTTGCAATTTACTTTGCCTCCGTCACCTTGCATTTCTTTGTTTATTTGTTACTTTCAATCCTTTTTAATTCTTATTGACGATACAATTGCGACATTGATATACTCATATTTTTTTTAAAACATTAACAAAATTTGAGTAAAACAAATTGGCACGCCCAGTGGGACCTTGTCAATAAATTGTAGTTTGTCAAAAGAAAAAATCAGGAGTTTTGAATTTGCATGTGCTTACGTAGTGGGAAGATTGTGTTTCCAGAGACCAAGAAATCAGCGTCAGTTGACATGTCAAATACATCTACAGCATCTTCTTCTACTTTTAGCGATGAGACTAGAGGAAATGAGTCCGAAAATTCTTCCATGATTTCAAACGCAGAGCCTACCTTGCTGTCAGTGAGGCATGATGGCGTTAGCCATGCCCACTCAGCGTTAAATGCAACTCACATAAATACCGTGGGGTGGCCGCCTTATGGCTTGCCACCCGGGGTATGTCCTCCCATGATGACACAAGGATTGTTTGTGCCTCTCTACTCAACTTTTCAAAATTCTCTTTACCAGAATCCATATGACATGTCAAATGTACCTATTTTTGGGGTGTCATGTTCACATATATCACAACAAAACTTTTCACATGTTATTAATACAGGAAATAACAGTACATCTAATTCTACTACATCCACTGTTACTAGGGTAGAAAACTCCAGGCCTGTGTTTCCTGACATGTCAAGAGCAATGCTTGTTAATCAACATAGTCAAACCGTTGGATCTTTAGGAAATATTAGGCAACAGATGGATGAGAGCCACCATGATCTAGTAAACATGTTAACTCATCAAATGGTAACAATTTTAAATCCTCTTTTAGAAAACACAAACACTAGAATTGAACAATTAAATAGGCAAGTTAATAGAATTGCTACTGTGGTAAATTTAGAAAGAAATGATAACCATGATTTAGGACTTGATAATGTCAACCAGAATGGTGGAGCAATTCTTAATTGTGACGTTCATATGCCTAGACATGGTCAAAATGCTGATGATATGTTGGAAAGACTTAGGCAAAACAACTTAAGGGGCATTATAATCTAGCTAGGAATGTCGAACAAGTTTTAAACTGTTTGAAATTTAATGTCAATTGCTTAAATAGGCCATATTTTGTGTTTGCTTTTCCCAAATGTGTCCAACAAGCAGAGCTTCTAAAGGGTTGAAAATTTCCAAAATCCCTTATAAAATTTTCTGGAGAAGAAAATGAGTCTACAGTTGAGCATATTGCTCAATATACTATTGAAATTGGGAAAGCAGCTTCTAATAAATATCTCAAGATGAGATATTTTCCTTCTTCTTTAACAAAAAATGCATTTACGTGGTTTTCTAATTTGAGACCAAATTCTATTTATTCTTTGGCTCAATTAGAAAGAAATTTTCATGATCAATTTTTCCGAGGTGAATTGAAAGTTAACCTTATAGATTTATTCTCTGTCAGACGTGCAGAGGGAGAATCCATTGACACTTATTTAGCATGGTTTAGAAACATGAGAAATAAATGTTTTACTCCGATCCCAGAAACCGAAGTTGTCCAAATGGCTACTAATGGACTAGAATTTGGAGCTAGGAAAAAACTTGTTATTCAACATACTTTAGACCTTTCCTAGTTAGCTGAGAGAGTAAGACAAATAGAGCAAATTAAGAAAGAAAAAAAAATTTCAGAAAAGGTTCTAAAAAGGTTGCATATGTTGATTGTTTTTCTGATAGTAGTGATTCAGATGAGAAAGAAGTTTATATTGCTGAATTACGTCGGGGTCCTCCTTATGTATGCAAATCTTTGAAGCCTGTTAAAGGAAAAGAAAAATTTTCTTCATATTTCAAAGTTGAAAATAAGACTTATTCTTTTGATATTTCTAAGGCAGATCAAATATTTGAAGTTTTATTAAAAGATAAGCAGCTTATTTTACCGGAAGAAAAAAAAGATGCCTTCAGCTGATGAAATAAAGAATAAAAAATTTTGTAATTTTCATCAGGTATTTTCACACACCACTAATAATTGTGTCCATTTCAGGGATTTGATACAAAAAGCCATTGAGAAGGGAAGGTTGAAGTTTGAGGATAAAACTACTATGAAGGTGGACACTGAACCATTTGCTGCTGATTCAAATTATGTTGAGCCATTCAATTTGTCAGTCAACATGGTAGAAATTGACACTACAATGACTAGTGCTCAAGATGAAAATAAAGACCTGAGGGTTTTTGAGCGAGATAAGAAGCCAGTTTATCCTTGTCCTGGTCAGGATTTGTTAGATTTTTTGCTGAGAATTAAAAATCTGACAGCACCATCGCTATGTGCCCAAAATGCAATACTGTTTTTGACAAGGAAGCTGCAAAAGAGTTGGAGAAGTACAAAGTTGAAGAGAAAGAAAAGGCTGAGTTGAAAAAGAAGATTGCTAAAAAAGAAAATGAAACTAATGAGCTAAAACGAAAGATAGCTGAGGAAAAATAAAAGTTGGGTGGTCAGAATTCTTTGAACAAGTGTGTCAACAATGCTAGACTACAACCCGTCAACCAGAAGATGAAGACTGTAGTCATGATTGATGGAAAACTTGATGGATTTTCTCAAAAGACAAGAGTTCCTCCCACCAAAATTTCAAACAATAAAAAGGTCCAAAATGTGAAAAATGTGCAGAATCAACCTACTGCTTTTTCAAGAGAAAAAACAAGTGGGTGAGGCCTAAATCCTTTAAGCCCAGGTACTACAAATCTCAGTTATGGACCATGAATCATGTACAAGATGGAGGTAGTGTATATATTCCAAATAAAAATATACCTATTCCCTTAAAGCCAATTTATTCTTGTTATAATCCTAACATACAGCAAGTTCCTAGTTATTCTCCTTGGCCGAATTGTCAAAATATTCCAAAGTATTCTTCTTTTACAGCTTTTGAGTAAAAAGAGAATATACCTGAATATGTTCCTTTAAATCCATACAAGAGGAATGGTGCCGATTTTTCTCCTTTGCCAACCATGGCCAAATTTGCAGAAATAGAAAATTCTTCTACTCACCCTAAATGCAATAAAAATATAAAAAAGAATCTGGTTGGAAAGAAGATAATGATTGAAAACAAGGGAAAAAAAGATGAAGATTTAATTACTGACAATTTTGACACTGATTTTTATGACAGTTTAGAAGCGATATTTGGTATTAAACTACTATAGCTATGGTGTCAATACTGCCTAGGGAGTATAGTCAAGTTTGGAAAGTGGAATCATTAGAAGATGATTGTTATGATGTCTTTCTTGGAAGCGAATGCTTATTGCTAGATGACAATATGTGTGGTGGAGGATTGTTTGAGAAACCTACTGAAAATGACAAGGAGAATTTATGTCCATTACATATCAAGGCTCGTGTTGATGGAAGGATAGTCAATAAGATTTTGGTTGACCGGGGAGTTGCTGTCAATCTCATACCTGAAAGAATGATGAGAAGGCTTGGAAAGACTGAAAAGGGTTTGATCAAAAGTAGCATTGGAGTGACAACTTTTAATGGAAGGACTTTTTCTATTAGAGGTGTGGTTCTGCTATCAATTGAGGTTGGTTCTGTCAATAGACCAACTCTGTTTGTTGTTGTTCCTTCTAAGGTTGGTTTTAACTTGCTTTCGGGACGTGATTGGATTCATGGAATGGGTACTATTCTATCCATTCTACATCAAAAGTTGATTTTTTGGAATGAAGATGGAGGAGTGGAAGAAGTTCTTACTGATGAAATGCATGTGGAGTTCAGGATGTATAATCCTAGAGTCAAGCCGCTGACAATTAACACCAAGGCATTTAATCCTGAAAATATTGAGATGTGCAAAATAGATATGAATGGTTTTATTTTAGTCCCTAAGGTTGGGCCGGATACGGCCTCAAGAGAGACTTAGATGATAAGTTTGACGAGCCAACTGGCTCGGCTGTCAGCTTATATGGCAGACAGAGAAGGGTGCATTGACAGTGTACCTTATAATTGTATATATGATGATAGTCCTTTAGGTTTTAAAAAAAATACTAACACTGTGAAAAAGGTAGAGGTGCAGGATCCTTTGGCAGAGGTAGACATTGGCAACGGTGATCATCCTAGACCAACATATGTAAGCAAGATGTTGCTTCATGATTTCAAAAAAGAAATGGTGGAGATGTTAAAGGAATATTGTGACTGTTTTGCATGGGATTATGAAGAGATGCCAGGTTTGAATCATGAATTAGTAGAGCATCAATTGCCACTGAAAGCCAATGCCAAACCTGTCAAGAAGCCACTAAGGAGATTTGCTCCTAAAGTCGTGGAGAAGATTAAAGAGGAGATTGAAAGACTTCTTAAAGCTAAGTTTATAAGAACAGCAAGGTATGTCAACTGGATTTTTAATGTTGTTCCTGTCATGAAAAAGAATGAAAAATTAAGGGTTTGCATTTATTTTAGAGATTAAATTCTACAACACCAAAAGATGAATGTCCAATGCCTATAGCTGATATGTTGATAGATTCTACTACTGGTCATGAAATTTTAAGTTTTATGGATGGATATTCAGGTTATAATCAAATATACATCGCTGAGAAAGATGTGTCAAAAACTGCATTTAGGTGTCTAGGTGCTTTAGGAACTTTTGAATGGATTATGATGTCATTTGGGCTCAAAAATGCTAGTGTAACTTATCAAAGGGCAATGAATAAAATTTTTCATGACTTATTGGAAATTTTATAGAAATTTATGTTGACGATATGGTTGTCAAATCAAATGCTAAAAGAAAATTTAAAAAAAGTATTTGAAAAAATGAGAAAGTATAAATTAAAAATAAATCTCTTAAAATGTGCTTTTGGTGTGAGTGCAGAGAATTTTCTTGGTTTTTTGGTGCAGAAAAAAGGGATTGAAGTTGACAAAAACAAGACAAAAGCTATCTTAGAGACTCTTCCTCCAGTTAACAAAAAATAACTGCAAGCATTTTTAGGGAAGTTCAATTACCTCAGAAGGTTCATTTCCAATCTGTCAGGAAAAACTAAGGTTTTTGCGCCTCTGATCAAGTTGAAAAAAGAGGAAGAGTTCCAGTGGAAAGCAGAGCATCAAGAAGCTTTTGACAACATCAAGCAGTCTTGACTAATCCTCCTATTATAACACCTCCAAGGCACAGAGCACCTTTGAAACTTTACGTGTCAGCTTCTGAAGTAATAATTGGTGGAATGATGGTCAAGAAGATGAGGATGGCAACTAAAGAATAATTTATTACCTAAGTCATGTGCTAAATGAAGTTGAGAGCCATTATTCTCCAATTGAGAAACTTTGTTTAGCTTTATATTTTTCTTGTTTAAAACTTAAATATTATTTAATTCCTAGGAATGTTTATGTAATTTCTAAGTTTGATGTTCTTAAATATATGTTGTCTTCTCCAATATTGCATGATAGACTAGGAAAATAGATGTTGGCCTTAACGAAATTTTCTTTACATTTTGTTCCTGCAAGAGCTGTTAAGGGTCAGGTTCTAGCTGATTTTCTGGTTGACCATCCTTGTATTGACATTGATGAGATTTACTAGGTTTTGTTAGTTTGGTGCCTTGGAAATTATATTTGACGGTTCATGTCATAAGGGTGGTATTGGTATAGGTATTTTAATTATTTCTCCAAGTGGCAAGCCAAGTAAATTCCTCTTTGAATTGAATTATTCATATTCCAACAATGAGGCCCAATATGAAGCGTTAACAATGGGACTGGAATCATTATTAGAAAGATGAGTAAAAAATATAGAAATTTTTGGAGACTCACAGCTTGTAATCCGTTAAGTATCACTTGAGTATAGGTGTGTTAGTAAAAATTTAAGAAAGTATTTTAATGTGGCTACAAAATTGTTGAGCGAGTTTGACAATATAATTGTAAGGCATGTTCCAAGGGAGTTAACTCAAAAAGCAAATGAATTAGCTCAAATTGCTTCAAGATATAAGATCAAGTCCTCAACACTAGAAAAATTGGTAAGGATAAAGGAAATATTTATGTCTTTGAGAGAAAGAGAAGTGTTATTATTAGAAAAACTATACCCAGAAGATTGGAGAGTACCAATTGTGAAATATTTAGAAAATCCAAGTCTTAGTGTCGATAGAAAACTTAAATATAGGGCTCAAAGTTATGTTCTAATGAATAATGAGTTGTTTAAGAAATTTGTTGACAGAAATCTCTTGACATGTTTGGGAGAAAAAGAAGCGTATTTAGCTCTTGCCAAAGTGCACGAGAGAATTTGTGGTGCCCATCAGTCAGGGAAAAAAATGAAATAGGTGATAAATAGGAGAAGATTGTATTGGCCAACTATTCAAAGAGATTATATAAATTATGCTAGGTCTTGTGAAAAATGCCAAAAACATGGAAGTCTCCAACATATTCTAGCATCAGAGTTGCATGTTATAATTAAACCATGGCCGTTTAGAGGTTAGGCTTTAGATCTGATTGGGCAGATTCACCCACCTTCTTCTAAAGGTCATAAGTTCATTTTGGTTGGTATTGATTATTTTTCTAAATGGGTAGAGACTATCCCTTTAAGGGAAGTGACTTACAATAAAATAATTGATTTCATTAAGAAGCATATTGTGCATAGGTTTGGAATTTCTCAATCTATTACCACTGATCAAAGAACCATGTTTATTGAAAAAAAGTCATGGAATATGTCAAGTCTAGGGATATAAATATACTTTCTTCTACACCTTATTATGCCCAAATAAATGGACAAGTGGAGACAGCGAATAAAATTTTGATTGTATTAATTAAAAAATACATTGGAAGGCAACCAAGAAATTGGCACCAAACTCTCAGTCAAGTTCTTTGGGCTTACCGAAACTCTCTAAGAGGTTCTACTGGAACTACCTCGTATAAGCTAGTTTACGGTCATGATGCGGTGTTGCCAATTGATATCAATTTGCAAAGTATAAGGGTGGTTAGACAAGATGAGATACCAGTAGTAGATTATTGGAATTCTTTGTACGATGAGCAACTAGATGACGAAAGGTTGAGAGCTTTAGAGCGGGTGATTCAATAACAAGAGATTATGTCAAAATCACACAACTGCCGTGTTAAAGTAAAGACATTCTCAGTTGGAGATTTAGTGTGGAAAACAATTTTGCCTATAGAAAAGAAGTAAAAAACTTATGGTAAGTGGTCTCCAACTTGGGAAGGACCTTATGTGGTTGACAAGGTTTATTTTGAAAATGCCTATAAGATTGTTGAAGTTGGATCAGGAAGAAGAATTCCTTCAATAAATGGCAAGTATTTGAAAGTATATAGGCTAGGCATTCATGAGATAAACATTCCACATGTTTAAGGAAACGAAAATGTCCGATTGAAGTGTCAATATCTAAAATAAAGAGCTAACTAATATTTGCAATTTAGTTGGTAAAAGCTGACATATCCATGTGATTCATATGAATTGCAAGTTCCATTGATAGTGTAAAGCATTAAGTTTATAAGGCAAATATGTGTCCAAGGCATTAATCTAAAATAAGAGTCAATACAGAAAAAAAAAAATTATCACTTTCTGAGTATAGTCCAACACATGCCAACATATAAAAATGAAAGGTTTACTGAATAAACCTGTGTGCACCTAGAAGAATGTCAACAAATGTACATTTGATTTACTTTGACAGTATTTGAGCCAAATGCATACAAGATGGCATGCACCAGTGCAACCTGATATAGACAAATATGGAGGTTATCTTAAATGAAATACAAAAGAAGTCACTATGATATCAATAATTGGCTTAGTATGAAGTAATGTAATAACTTTCCAAAGATAGCAAGTGTCAACCAGTCTACAAAATAAAGATAGGGTGCATACAAAAGAAAATAATAAAAAAAATTCTAAAAGTTCAAAAAAGTGAAGATTGCAGGGACATCTTAAAAAAGAAAGAATTTCACATAAGAAATACAAGACTAAGCTTTAAAGATCTCTTTCAAATGGGTAACTTTAATTTGGAGAGTGGTTTGGAAGTTCCTAACTTCTTTTGCAGCTTTATGTGAGGAAAGCATCTTCTTTTCAAGGGACTGTAAGGATGCATTGCTACTATCAAGCATGCTGCTTGCTTTGGCAAATTGATCTTCATTCTTTATCGAAGCAGCATCCAGCCTATTTTTTATCTCTCTCTTGACAGTCAGCTGTTGTTCCAAGTTTTGAATCTCCTCAGATAACTCATGAGCCCGATCTTTAGCTTTTGCAATATGGGCAGCTAAGATAGTTTTAGCAATCTCAAAAGATGAGGTGTCTTGTTTCAACTTAGAAAAAGCTTCAGTTGATTGTTGATATGATGAGATAGCTACTTGAGAGTCTGAAAATTTGACGTAAAGATCCTCATAAACCTTTCGCAAGCGAGCTAACAAAGGATCAATAGTCTCAGGATGTGGTGTAATTGAAAAGGTCTGAAGAATATTAGAAAGCTGAGCCTTAAAGTTCGGATCGGTGGCAAGTGTCAAAAGAGGTTTGGATAGAATGGCACCGAGTTGTTGGGCCAATGGAAGCAGGATGGATTTGTCAACAGTCTTGGATGTGGGAGGTGTAACATGGACCTATTCTATTGGAATGTGACTTTGAATGGTAGAGCAAGATTCATCTATGGCCTTCTGTGTATCCATACTACATGCATATGCTTCATTCAAATTTTCTAAGTCAGACAACAAATCATTCACCACATTAGGAGTATGAGCATGAATGGAAATGATTGACATTTATTTTTCTGACTGTTCATCCAGGGGGATTTTAGAATTTTGAATCTAAACAAAAATGCAAAAGAAGGTGTCAACATAAAAAAAGGGATATAAGGAAGAGATACTAATAATTAGGTTAAATGACATATCATACCTTATTAGCTTTGGGATAAGGTGTAGGCTTATCAGATGTGGAAGCCATCAGATATTCAATGTTAGGCACAATCAGTAAAGTGGTTAGGAGCCGTGGTGACCTAAAGCAAGAAGTGAAATGAGGATGAAGGTAATTAATGAGATTAAAAATCAGCATGAGAGACATCATCGTCATTTAAGTTCTTCAAGCTAATGTTAACTTTAATATGGAGGATGTGAGAATATATGAAAATA
Source organism: Arachis ipaensis (assembly GCF_000816755.2). NCBI lineage: Eukaryota > Viridiplantae > Streptophyta > Magnoliopsida > Fabales > Fabaceae > Arachis > Arachis ipaensis. The sequence continues at coordinate 42,176,402 of NC_029793.2, read as the reverse complement.
CCTGAGAAACAAGTTGACCACTGAGGCTAAGGGCATCGATATCATTATCTTCTGAAGAGGAGTTACTCACTATTTATCACTAAATGAGTTGCTCTCGTTTTTCTCTTCATTATTCTGAGAGACTACTGGTCCGTCAATGTTGCCATCTAATGTATTTGATGTGTCATCCTTATCATCACTATTTGAAGATATTGACACTGTAATTGGTTAAAGTTTTCTTTTTTACCTAGCGGCTTGAGTAATTAAAATTGAGTTTTTTTTCTTATAAGTCTACCAGAAGTCTTTCTCAAAGGAGGATTAGAAGCAAGTGAGGTAGTTTTTTCCTCTGTAACAGAAAAAAATATAATAATAATAATAAAATAATTAAAATAGGTGCCATTGTGATATTCTTAGAATGCATTATGCATGAAGGAAATAATATTAATAACAACAACACAGAGAAGAGCATAATTTTTTGAATTCAAATGAGTAGATAATTTAGTTGTAATTACCTTTTTTAATGATTGATGCTCTCGTCACTTGTTGAATTACAAGAGCAGTGGTTATCCTTTGACAGCAAGTAAAAGTGACTTTAATGGAAGAGTAATAGATTTTCCACCAAGAAAAGAATGAATATGTGGTCAACAGACAAGGTTGAAAAGAAAATAGGTGGAATTTATTTCTCCGTGAAGTATTGTCCTTCTGAAAGTTCAACAGATCTTCTAGTGAAGTGGCTTTGATATGCAAAGATTGAGACTCTTGAAGATGGTAAGGAGACAGAATGGCTTGAGCTAACCCAAATTGTCTATAAACGGCATTTGGCATGTAGACTGCGGTTCTTAAGTCATCTTCACCTGGAAATTTAGTAAAAAGTAGTTGGGAAGTCAAGAATTGTGACCAAATAATGATAATTTCCTTTTGTGAAATCTTAGCTGGGGTAAGAGATCGCGTCAACCATTTCGGACCAGTTTGACAATTAGCAAAAGGAGTTAAATTGATGTTGTCGTCTTTCTCTGGCAAGTAATAGAAAGCACAGAAGAAGTGTTTCATTTGATCATGTGAAGCCATCAACTTGTCAGGAAAAACTAAGTTGAGCAGATGGTGTCCTGCAATCTCAGAATCTATAGGACATTTTTAGGTCAAACGTGGTTGTAGCTCAGACTAAAAAATGACAAACAGCCATAATTGAAAAAACCAAACGGGACCGTCAACATTAGTGATTCTTTTTTTCTCCCTCATACGGTCTGTGATCCAATCTAGAGTGAGATATAGTCGAGTCAGAAACAATTTGGCTAAACACAACTTCCTACCTTCGGCTAACATAATGGCCAATGACATACTCAACTCTTGTGGTCAACTTGGTAGTAGTTAGAATTTTCTCTCCCAAGGGAGGTAAGCCACTTATAGCAGCTTCATCTAGAAGAGTTGGAGTAATCATGCCATATGGGGTGTGAAAAGTATGAGAAGTCTCATCTCAAAAGTACAATGCACCTCTCATTAGTCCTAAATTATCAGTGTAAGAGTTTTTACTAAATTAAATTAGATCATATATTCCAATCTCTTTTCACATGATCATCTTCTCAGTTTCAACTCTATCTAACTAAGTACGGTAACCTTCGATGTTGGTCTTTGGGAATTTCTGAATAGCCTATTGTTGGAGTCGAAGTATCCAATAGGAATGGAGTCTTGAAAATCAACGGATTTTCTTTGAGAGTGACCAAGAAAAGAATTTTTGATATTGTTTGCGACTTTGGAGAGATGATAGGGCCAATGAAAGCTGAGTCTATACCATCAATGGTGAAAGAAAGTAGCACCTGAGATTCCCATATTTTTTATTTTGAGGCTTCTGGTTCAGGAGATAAATCTTTCTCATTTTTGACAACAGGCTTATCACAAATGACCACTTTAGATGAAGAATAAAAACTTGTTGACAGATTGTGGTTTGAGGTTGCCATAAGAACACAGATTGAAGAATCCAAATATTAGATCCCAGGATTGTCAACAATCAACAAACAAGCTGTAAAGGTAGAAAGTAATGCATAAAAAATGAATAAAAGTTGAGCTTACATGGATTTAATTTGGTTTAAGCAGTAAGCAAGGATTTAACATGGAACAGGACTTAATACT
>NC_029793.2:42171160-42172771 GCF_000816755.2 Arachis ipaensis | reverse complement strand
TTTCACAAATTCAAAATAGGACCAAAATATATAATATATATATTAGTAGCCTATGTATTTGGAATTTTATCACAAATTTAAAATAGGACCAAAAAGAAGAGATGCCTCTTTAGAACATCCTACCTTATTTGGAATTTTTCACAAATTCAAAATAGGACCAAAAAGAAGTATATATATATTAGTAGCCTATGTATTTGGAATTTTATCACAAATTTAAAATAGGACCAAAAAGAAGAGATGCCTCTTTAGACATTAGAACATCCTACCATTTTTCCAATTCAAAAGGACTAAGAGAAAGAGCATTTGAATTTCAACACACATGAACATGTCCCAAGAAAGTAATCTGTGATTTTTGGTTCATAAAATTTAATACAGTGGAGCATGCATGTAACTTGAAGAACAAAGAACATACTGAACAAGATCATAGTTTAAAAAAAGAAAAACAGCAACATAGTAGAATTGAAGAATAAGAGTTCAACAGTCAAATCTTAATTTGAGTAAAAGAATATAAAAAAAGAAGGAGAATGCTCTTTAGAGTAAGATTCTAGTACTCAGATAACACAAGAGGTATTATTCACACCATTTTTTAGGGGTTAGAGTTCCTCTAAATCAACAATGGGAAAGAGAAAGATAAAATGGAGCTAGCAATTAAATTTTACCTGAAATATCAGAAGAGCTAGGTATAGTTGAACCCTTGTGAATGGAAGAAGCCCACCATAGTAAATGAAATTTGAAAGAATGGGAGACACAGAGTTAAAGAAGAAGTTTCTGGATGTTCAAACACGAATGCATTCTCTCTCTCACAAGTATTACAAGACGATAGGATACTAGGCTGTTTTATTTTTGTTTAGTCAAAATAAAAATAAATAAATAGATAAATAAATAACGGTTTAATTACTCTATTGATCCCAATAGTTTTGCAAAAATTTTAATTAGATCCTGATACTTTTTTTCCATTTAATTGAGTCTTTGCACCAATTTTTTTTAATTGGGTCCCTATACTTTTTTTCTTTTTATTTGGGTTCCTGTGTAACACCCTAACTACCAAAGCTCACACTTCCGGCTGCGCGACTCTGATAGCTCGGACATTACGACGACACTTATATTATTTAATACTAAAATATGAGCCTGTTTGAAACTTTAACCCGCAATACCGCTCCCAAAGATGCTTTCGTCCGATAACATACATCCATAAATACCATACAACTTACAAAACTCATAAAGAGTACATCCGTATATATATACAAATATATATATAAATAATATTACAAACATAATCCAATACAATTCCTATCCCTCTTACAGATTATATCAAGATAAAGGCGAGGGTACAATAAACCATAATCAACACAATACAAAGCATCTCAACAACAACTAAATGAACTCTTCGTAACTTCTGCGCCCATATCCTGAAAGGGAAAAAATGTAGGGGGGTGAGAACATCATCCTCAAAAGGGTTCTCAGTAGAGGGTTTTTGGGAATTACTGTAATAGGATACGTGAAGATAACCGCACCAGTGATTCATAACCGTCTTATGCCTCTTTTCAAAAACAACGGTTTACAATGAAAGTAAAGTCGGAAATCTTTTCAGAAAGAAGAACCGTTCATTTA
>NC_029793.2:42164145-42171096 GCF_000816755.2 Arachis ipaensis | reverse complement strand
AAATAATTGACTCAATTCAAACCAATCCTCAACGGATTAAACTCATTTCAAATATTTAAAGAATCAACTTCAAACATTACATTTCACAAGCCACACAACAATTCGGCCAAACCAACATCCATAGTCATTCGAGTCAATCAATTGATACATAAGGCAGATACAATCACCAAGTACACAATATCTCACATCAGTACCCATATGTAATAATTCCAATAATAAACTATAGTTTTCGGAAAGCGCCCCTACCTCAAAACGCAGATTCCATAACTCAAACGCATCACAGAGTCCTTTCCGCCTCGACCCGAAATCAACAATCAAAATCCCGGCTACCAAAACCACAGCTCCAAACCGTTTTCTCAGCAACCACAACGACTCTAATCACAATATATAATAACCAAGATTAACTCTCATAACAACAATTGCTACAACTCCTCAACGTATAATAGAGCAGTAACTAGAGGGCTTTCAGATCGAAACGCTTACCGAACCAAAGGAACGGCTGAACCGAAACAGCGGCAATCTCTGAACTGGTTCCGCAGCAGCCCGGCAGCCACCTCAAGTAGTAGCGGCGACCGAACTCCGGCAATGGCGCCTGGAACCCACATACAGAAACGTTAAAGCTTCCAGAATCTTAAACGAATGAAGACCGAATTCAAAAATCCTTACCGGCAGAGTTTTCCGGCGACGGCAGCAGGGTCTCAATTGCAGAAGCTCAGCCCGGAGCTCCGGCAGCAATCCCGGAAGTCACAAGACCATCCCTGGCGGTCAGAATCACATAGATGCAGCTCTCTTCTCCGGCAGCGACACCCGCGGCGGCCTGAAACCCCTTTTTGACGGCGGTAATTCCGATCAAGGCGGCACCGGCGACGCAAGCGCGGCTGGACATGGTGGCTGAACCCCGGCTCAGCCGCAGATCTCTCTGTCTCACCTGTTCGGTGTGACTGGACGGTCTTCTCCTCAATGGCACGGCGGCAGAGCAAATCAGATTGGCGGCGGCAGAGGTTACGGCGCGCTCGGCGGCGACGCGGGCTGGGGGTGTCGGCGACAGCGGTGGCTTCACCTTCTCCGCACGCGCTCCTCCTTCTCCATCGGTGGCTATGGCTCGCGCTCTCTCCAGGTCGCGGTTCTGCCTGTGACGCTGCCCAAGGATGATCGGCGAAGGTTGCAGTAGCAAGGGGCGACGGCAACTGCGACGGCGGTGTCGCCCCTTTCTTTCCTCTGGGCTCCTTGTTTCGCGACAAAAGGCAAAGACGGTTGGGCGTTAGCGACGGCAACCCGTGGTGGCAGTGGCACGGCTTGCTCTCTCTCGATCTCCACCCTTGGATGTGCGACGGCGTTCCTCTCTCTCCCCTCCTCCCTCAATTTCATTTTTCTGCCTCTGCTCCTTCCTTTTTCATGGAAAGAGAGGAAGAAACCGTGTGTTGTTGCTGCTGGGGCATGGGGGAGCAACGGGTTACCGGGTAGGGTTTTAGGGTTTCATTTCTTTTTTCAAAATAATTAGGGCTCAAAGTTTCAACTTTTCAACTCCATCAAGCACTTTACAAACCCCAAATTCGATCACAAGCCTGACAGCTGCACCCGTTCGCAAGGAACAAAACACCCACAACTCCTAACGTTGCACACCTACCGCTTCAACTTCCGTATACACATACCACATCTTAGAGAACTAACGCATCGCGTTACTACATCTACAGATCGCACGTGATATCAAAACAATTCTCGAGTCTACTCAGAAGGATACAAAACTTTAGAAAGGAGAGGCAAATGTCAAGGATCATACTCATAGATTCGAGACAGAGTATCCAATTCCAGATAAACAAGGATGCTCAAGCAATGAAGTTTTCTAGACACAATTCAATTGACAACTTCAAAGATAACCCTTGGATCAAGGAAATTCAATAGGATCAATAGGAAGGAGAATCAGCGCATTAGTTCGGAACAATTTCAAGCTGAGTCGAAGAAGTAAGAGGTTTACAGAAAAGAATATCTCAAACCCAAGTCAAGCTCACAGAACTCGAGCATAATTAAAATACTTTCGAATACATTGTTCTTAAAAGAATCGAAAACTTCGCAGTTTAAAAGAAAAGTTAAGCAACAAGCCTCCTTCAAGAGAAAAATAAAAGCATAATCATGGCTTTGCTTTAATTCAATTTCATGTTGAAGTAGATTTTGTAGAGTTCCAAAAACAAATGCACACAACCTTGGCTAAGAGCTAAAATATTTCTTCAAATATTTTAGAAAGATAATTAGATGCACAACTTAACCAAAAGCAGTTCATAAAACTCGGGAGAGGAATCAAAGGCTTGTTCAAAAATTCTCAAAGTTCATATTCAAACAAGCGTGTATAACATTCGTAGCAAGGATGAAAGAGAAAATTAAACTCCTTTAGAAAAGAAACTCCAAGGTAAAAATTTGCACACAATCTGGTAAGGAAATAAGTGGTGTGTTACAAACAAATCGGTTTCCACTAAACAAGGAAGCTTTCCAAAACTTCATTTAAAATGGCGCATGCCAACTTTAAATTAATTTCGTCAAAATTGGACAATGGTTTTAATCTCAATCAAACAACAGAAAATAAATCCCGTTTAATATTTCGTCAAAGAGAATTCGAGACTTCTTTAAAAGGTTCAAAACAAGACTCCAAAAGCGTTCTTGAAATCACCATCTCGGAAGAACATTCAAGAAGTCTAAGATGTACTAAAAAGGAGTCAAGCCTTGCAAGAAAGGATCTTAAATTAGAGTAGTTCAAACAAGATCCACTAAGCATGAAATATCAAACAAGTTTTAAATTGATCCAAAAGAATACAAAAGTCATAGAAAAAGACAACTCAATCATTTGTAATTTTTTAATGATAAATCTTTAACTAAAAACTCTTGTAGAGATAATGGGAGAATAAACAATGCACTATCTTGAAACGAATCAAACTGACCCACATAAGGATGAGATTCACAAGAGGGGACAAACCAAGATCAATGGTAATGTTCACAAGATGTAAAAGATTAGTTAAAAACAGAATCACGTATGACATTCATAGAGGTGAAAAGCTTAAGAAGGAACCAGTCCGTTCATAAGAAGAAAGCTATGAATCCAATATTTTCAAAAGAACAACAATGGCATAAACTATGTAGTATGCTAAACCAAACTCAATTCAAAATAAGTTAAGTAAAGCTTATCAAACGAAACTCAACCGGAATAAAAGCGAAAAATCCTTTCTTTCTAGTATTTCGAAAAATATCCAAATACACAATCAAATAAAGATGTCCATTGGAACTATAGTAAAATTACTAGAAGGTCGAAATTTACTTTTAAAATAAGTGCAATTGCATAAACCAGTAAAAGTACAGGCAAGGTATTAGAAAGAAATAGTTGTTAAACTGTATAAATAATTTCAAAGTCTCATATATAGAAAAGTATATATCTAATCAACAGCAATTTGTAAAATCTCAAAATTGGCTGTGATCACTGTCAAGTAAGAGAAAAACTGAATCAACAATTTCTCAAAGAATGGACTCAGAATCCGGAGTTAAAAGTCACAGCACATTAAGACAGGTTCAAGGCTATATCAAAGAATACTTGAATCAAGAAGAACTCAAACAGAGGAAGATAGATGCAACAAGGATCTTAAACCAGCTTATGCACTTAAGGTCAAACAAGAATGCATATGGATAGAGGAATAGAGTGAAGACATCAAATTACTTTTCAAAAGGACTAGCAAACAAGAACTTCAAGTTAGGATATAAAAGAACGGGTCGACTCGAACAAAATTCAAGACACACAACTGAATAGCCTCGAGAAATAGTTTCCAACTTTTCCAAAACCGCGATTCGCTTTATTCAAAACTCGGACTTCATCTATGATAACCCATCAGTGCTTTCATATACATAATTCACTAGTATTAAGCCGGCCAAACTTAATACCAAGAATTATGCAATGCAAGACTAACGGCGTTAATCAATAGATCGTCATGTGCATAAAGCTCTAATTCTCATCATTCGACAAGACCTAATACATGACAAATGCTCAGAGCATGCAACTGAAGCATAGGCAGTCCATTCCTCAGGCTCTACAGGAAGAACTGCTCTGATACCATACTGTAACACCCTAACTACCAAAGCTCACACTTCCGGCTGCGCGACTCTGATAGCTCGGACATTACGACGACACTTATATTATTTAATACTAAAATATGAGCCTGTTTGAAACTTTAACCCGCAGTACCGCTCCCAAAGATGCTTTCATCCGATAACATACATCCATAAATACCATACAACTTACAAAACTCATAAAGAGTACATCCGTATATATATACAAATATATACATAAATAATATTATAAACATAATCCAATACAATTCCTATCCCTCTTACAGAATATCTCAAGATAAAGGCGAGGGTACAAATAATAGTCTAAAGCAATACAGAGCATTTCAACCACAACTAAAAGAACTCTTCGTAACTTCTACGCCCATATCCTGAAAGGGGAAAAATGTAGGGGGGTGAGAACATCATCCTCGAAAAGGTTCTCAGTAGAGGGTTTTTGGGAATTACTGTAATAGAATACGTGAAGATAACCGCACCGGTGATTCATAACCGTCTTATGCCTCTTTTCAAAAACAACGGTTTACAATGAAAGTAAAGTCGGAAATCTTTTCGGAAAGAAGAACCGTTCATTTATCAAAAACTCAAAAGCCTTTCAAAACGATTTATCTATGCGGAACCAAAATAGCCTTTCATAATTTTATTCCAAACTAGAAACACAAAACCGAAATCAACCATCAGTTCATCTCTTTCCAACCACGACCCTAGGCCCAAACAATCCAACCAACAACCAATCACCACCATCCAACAGAGTCCTAGATGCAAACACAGATAGGAAGTTCAAGCACAAACAAATAGTTATTACAAGTAGAACAGTTAGCAATTAATCACATAGGCAAACCAAGTATAATATGCACACCCAACCAATGTCACACAAATGCATATGATGCATGCTTGTCCCTAGTGGCTGATGATATCATCTGTCGGTTATAGAGCCAACCCGACAAGTCCTGGTAGCTAACCATTGGACTGTCCCTCTGTCGTGCATCCCTAACTCGAGTTATACTCATCATAAACTTGATCATAATCATGATCCATATCCATCACCCTCACTGGTGAATATTTATCCGTCACCATCACTGGTGAATATTTATGGGGGCGAGCTCATCCGGGCCTTTCACAGTGCCCGGCCACACTTACGACATTGGGTTAACAGAGTTTCGAGTCTCAACCTGGAGCACATGGTGGCTAGCCATTGCTACTACCCAGGGAAACCCTCATCTCCACTAGTGGAAGTGCAAAAATCACAATTATCAATAATTCAGCATATACATGCATTCATTCTCATCCATGGATCAACATCCATCTCAGCCATCCGGCTTACGGTTCAGTCCAGAACCAGCCAATATTGATAATCACACACAGCCATTCCGGCTCACGGTTCAATCCAGAACCAGTCAATATTCATAATCATACATAGCCATTCCGGCTCATAATAAAACAACACTTCCACCATTCAAAATCATCATATTTATGAAATCGGCATTTAAGCCATATTTAAAGAATCAACTTCAAACATTATATTTCACAAGCCACACGACAATTTAGCCAAACCAACATCCATAGTCATTCGAGTCAATCAATTGATACATAAGGCAGATACAATCACCAAGTACACAATATCTCACATCAGTACCCATATGTAATAATTCCAATAATAAACTATAGTTTTCGGAAAGTGCCCCTACCTCAAAACGCAGATTCCATAACTCAAAAGCATCACAGAGTCCTTTCCGCCTCAACCCGAAATCAACAATCAAAATCCCGGCTACCAAACCACAGCTCCAAACCGTTTTCTCAGCAACCACAACGACTCTAATCACAATATATAATAACTGAGATTAACTCTCATAACAACAATTGCTACAACTCCTCAACGTATAATAGAGCAGTAACTAGAGGGCTTTCAGATCGAAACGCTTACCGAACCAAAGGAACGGCTGAACCGAAACAGCGGCAATCTCTGAACTGGTTCCGCAGCAGCCCGGCAGCCACCTCAAGTAGTAGCGACGACCGGACTCCGGCAATGGCGCCTGGAACCCACATACAGAGACGTTAAAGCTTCCAGAATCTTAAACGAATGAAGACCGAATTCAAAAATCCTTACCGGCAGAGTTTTCCGGCGACGGCAGCAGGGTCTCAAGTGGCAGAAGCTCAGCCCGGAGCTCCGGCAGCAATCCCGGAAGTCACAAGACCATCCATGGCGGTCAGAATCACATAGATGCAGCTCTCTTCTCCGGCAGTGACACCCGCGGCGGCCTGAAACCCCTTTTTGACGGCGGTAATTCCGATCAAGGCGGCACCGGCGACGCAAGCGCGGCTGGACATGGTGGCTGAACCCCGGCTCAGCCGCAGATCTCTCTGTCTCACCTGTTCGGTGTGACTGGACGGTCTTCTCCTCAATGGCACGGCGGCAGAGCAAATCAGATTGGCGGCTTAAATATAGAAAATAATCTAATAATTATAAAATTGGATAATAATCATAACTTATCTCAAATCCAATAAATCAAAACTTGCCTTAATTATCTTTAATATAATAATTTCTGAAATTAAGGCTATAAATAACTATATAATTTGAGACTTGATGATGATAAGACTTTTTTAAAAGTTCTGGGTCTTACATCCTGCACCAATTTTTTTTAGTTGGGTCCCTATACAATTAAACCAATTACTGTCAAGAGGGACCTAATTGAAAAAAAAATTCCGTGCAGGGACCAAATTAAAAGGAAAAAAAGTATAAGGACCTAATTGAAAATTTCGCAAAACTATAAGGACCAATAGAATAATTAAACCATAAATAAAGAAAGGGAGAGTACAACACTCTACGAGTACTTCTATTCACATTCTAAGTTA
>NC_029793.2:42159870-42164057 GCF_000816755.2 Arachis ipaensis | reverse complement strand
ATTATTATAAAAAAAAAGGTTTTTTCACTTTCAATCACTGTACGACTTCAAGTGAGAAATCTTGGGGGCATTATGTTAGACAAAAATATTATTTTTATAAGAAAATAATAAAAAAATAATTAGTCATATGGTGATGTTTCTGTATATAAGATCTATATTTATTTTAATTTAAAGTAAGTCATTTGACAGTTTGGTTATTTATTTGGATTTTTTGAATTGACATCAAGCAAGGAGTATGGGAAATGTAACATCCTACCACCCAGAGTCTTATGCTTAAGTCATAAAACTAAGGTGGCAAGGTATTATGACCTCTAGAAGTAAAAGTATATATAATAACAATATTAGTTGAAAGGAATTTATACCGAGGAGCCTGTGAAGAAAAGTTTAAAACAAAAGTCAAAACGCTCACATAAACGGAAAACTTGCGTGTGAAGAAACCTAAGATTCATAAGTATAGTAAACAGAAAGTAGGAATAGAGGGTCAAAAGTACAAAATAACAAGCTCCTAACTCAGCCTGCAAAGTTAAGGCTGGCCGGAGAATATTTACATACTTATATACATAATCCGAAACCCAAATTACATACATAAAACCCTAGTTCTCCATAAACCTCTAGGAAGTAAACAAGTATATAAGAGGAGAATTTATATATACATATACCAAAAGATTAAAAAAACCCAAAAGAAACCACTTCGTTTCAGCAGCTCTAGACGCCTAGTGAGGTGCCTCTTGACCTGCATCTGAAAAAACACAACATAGTATGGGATGAGAACCGGAGTTCTCAGCATGGTAAAGGTGCCACGCACATAAGATATAAGGTCTTGGGAATGCCAGAGGTAATCCTAGAACACCGACACTCAGATTATAATTCTTAAGGGACTACAACAGAAACCATAAGCAGGAGTAGATATCTAAGGTTCTTAAGGTTCTAACTCAATCCTAACTTAATCTCTCAAATAAAAATCCACTCACTATCTCATTCAACTCTAACCCTTACCACTGACCCAACCAACCACGGCCTATGGCCCAAATTGAACCAGCTCGGCCTCCGGCCTAAATAAACCCAATCTAATTCCATAAAATTCACCAAATTAATAACTAGGGTTCACATTATTTGATAACCACAAGGGTTTAGAGTTTTCTTACCTTATCCACGGATTATTTAGACAAAATCCATCAATTTTCTCAAGTTAATTCATAATACATCAAAACATCAAAATTCTTAATACCCATTAACCCAAAAACGAAATCTGAATAGAAGGGAAAGGCTGGGAACAAAAACAAAATTTCTTACCAAATTTTTTAGTGGGTTTTGTAGAGAATTCTGAGACGAACGCGTGATTGCTGATGGCTCGTCAATCGGAGCTCCAGATTGGAAGATAATTGAGTTTGAATTCGGAGTTAGGGTTTGAGCTCTTAGTTCGCTCTTCCCTTCATGCTTTCTGCGAGCTTCATGGAAATTTAAAGGAAGATGGCTGTGTTTAAGGTTTTATATGTTGGGCCATGGGCCCGGTTCAGGTCCAGTCCGACCGGTTCGGCTCTTTTGGCCCAATCTTGGGCCAAATCTTTTAAAATTGATGTCAAAATTCTTGTTTTAATTTTCTCTATCATATTAAATCATAAAAATTATATTTCTAATTTTCTTAATTAATAATTAATTTATTCGCTAATTAATTACTAACCTCTCGGGTTTTATATCCTACCCCCCTAACAAAAATTTTTGCCCTCGAAAATTCGCTCTCAAATCTGCGCATAAGCTCCCACATATATAACTGACCTCTTACCATTCATTTTGTTTTTTTTTCAGAATCAATTTAACACCTTATTCCCATTTCAAGTCTAAGCTACACCCGTCTATTTCATTCTTACTTTCGTCTAACTCTTTCTCAATTACTGCAACTTCCTTAACCTTCAAGAGTTCCATCTAAGTCAAATTAATCTCAAATCCTTCTCAACTATCTCGAACACTAATCAGTTTTCCAATCTCTTAGTCTAATTCAATCCGTTATAGCCTAAATCACACACACTTTTTACTCCTGGATCCTACACTGATTCTTCAAGACACCTCATATCTAAAACTCCGTCCTCACATCAATACAATTCTAGAGCCACCAAGATTGTTGCGCTTCTGCATCGCTACTCTAATTATAAGCCATTAAGATTCTAAATCGTTCACTTACTCTACCAGAACATTCCCTGAATCTCTCCATCTTTCTAACTAAATATTATCGACCTTTGCCCTTGCTGTAAGCGTCCTAATCCCTAGGCATTTCCACCACCTAATCCATTATCGCCTTCTTCACCGTTCTCAGTTCGGATGTGTCATCCTCTTAGTAGTAGCTCGGACTACAGCAACCCTAAAATCAGTCGTATCATCTCACTCGCGCCCATGAGACGCCCTTTGGGGTCATGTCCACATCGAACAATTGATATTAAGGTGATCAGTCTTAATATCTAAAGTCTAGTGCTTCGAATTCTCCAAAGCTAATGCTCATGAACATTTATGCTATATATGTCAATCAGACATCCTAAATAGCATGTACACACAACCAGAGTATGCTTAAAAGCATAGTCAGTCCATTCTCCAGGCTCTACGGGAACGAATTGCTTTGATACCATAATATAACATCCTACCACCCGGAGTCTTATGCTTAAGTCATAAAGCTAAGGTGGCAAGGTATTACGACCTCCAGAAGTAAAAGTATATATATAATAACAATATTAGTTGAAAGGAATTTATACCGAGGAGCCTGTGAAGAAAAGTTTAAAACAAAAGTCGTAACGCTCACGTAAATAGAAAACTTGCATGCGAAGAAACCTAAGATTCATAAGTATAGTAAACAGAAAGTAAGAATAGAGGATCAAAAGTACAAAATAACAAGTTCCTAACTCAGCCTGCGAAGCTAAGGCTGGCCGGAGAATATTTACATATTTATATACATAATCCGAAACCCAAAATACATACATAAAACCCTAGTTCTCCATAAACCTCTAGGAGGAGCAAGTAAACAAATATATAAGAGGAGAATTTATATATACATATAACAAAAGATTAAAAGAAACCCCAAAAGAAACCACTTCGCTTCAGAAGCTCCAGACGCCTAGCAAGGTGCCTCTCGACCTGTATCTGAAAAAACACAACATAGTATGAGATGAGAACCAGAGGTTCTCAGCATGGTAAAGGTGTCACGAACATAAGATATAAGGTCATGGGAATGCCAGAGGCAATCATAGAATGCCAACACTCAGATTATAATTCTTAAGGGACTACAACAGAAACCATAAGCAGGGGGTAGATATCTAAGGTTCTTAAGGTTCTAACTCAATCCTAACTTAATCTCTCAAATAACAATTCACTCACTGTCTCATTCAACTCTAACCCTTACCACTGACCCAAACAGTCACGACCTATGGCCCAAATTGAACCAGCTCGGCCTCCGACCCAAATAAACTCAATATAATTCCATGAAATTCACCAAATTAATAACTAGGGTTCACATAATTTGATAACCACAAGGGTTTAGAGTTTTATTACCTTATCCACGGATTTTAGACAAAATCCATTGATTTCTTCAAGTTAATTCAATCCTAATACATCAAAACATCAAAATTCTTAATACCCATTAACCCAAAAATGAAATCTGAATAGAAGGGAAATGTGTAATACCTGGTCTAACCGAAATTTAGTAAATAATAAGTTAAATAGGAGCGAATATGGTTGGAAGATTTGGCAATTGGAATTTGATAATTTAAATATGATATTTGGATTCAGTGAATTTTTCCGAGTCAAAAAATATAGTTTTCTGCGTAAAAGTGCGCAGTGGAATTTTGACCGGCAGTACCGGCTGAGATCTGTCTGGTACTACAACTGAGGAAATTGATTATGGGTAAATAAGATCAAGAAATGAGGAATTATAATGAGGGAAGGTAGAAATATTTAAAGTGCGATTTAGAGCGCTAATCTTAAAGGTTTTGGCCCAAAATTGGGCCAATGGGCAAAAATAAGTGAACCGGGCCTAAGTGGGTCCAAGACCCAACATATATAAACATTAGTTGTGAGCATTTCAGCTCATTTTACCCTAAAAAGAAGGGTTGGGGCGCTGATTTGAGAAGAGAGAAGAGAAGAGAGAAAACCTAACTCTCTTTGATCTTCAAACCACCATAACTTGAGCTACGGAGCTCCGATTG
>NC_029793.2:42154022-42159793 GCF_000816755.2 Arachis ipaensis | reverse complement strand
GATTGGATGAATTTCAGATAATGAATATATGAATGATTAGGTTGGTTATTGAATAATAAGGTTTGAGACGTTGAAGTGTGGAATTTGGTAATTTTGGGTGAATTTATGTAGATGAGGTATGTTTGGTTCGGTTGAGATATATTATGTGATCGTATATGTTATTATGATTATTGATGCCTTGATGGTATGATGATACATTAGAGATATGTATGTTGTGATATATGCTTGGGGAATGATTAAGGTTGATTTGTGGGTGAAATCACGTGATAGTGAGTATGATATGGATTACGTATAATGATGGTTAATTGGAAATGGTATTATTGGAAATTGGGATGAGGAAGGATGTATGACATGATATTGTGTTTGTCCTTTAGCCATTTGATTGAGAAGTGTTAAAATGGTTAGATGTGGTTTTGGGAATTTTTGGTAAAGTGTCAATGTGTGAGTTGAGGATGGCTTGATGTGGATTTTGGTACATTTTGATTGATTTCAAAAAGGGTTGAAATTGGCATGTTTTGGTTGATTTTGAAAAGAGTTGAAAATGTCTTGTTTTGAAAATGGCACCTAGTGGTTTTGTATGAAAATATGGCTTTTGGGCATACTTTGACGGGACATAACTTGGACTACGGATCTCTGTTTTGTGCCAAATCTATTTAGAAATGAAATTGGATCCGGGATGTCCATGCCGTTTAAAGAACGGGTGAAAAATGATTTAAAATGAGAAAGTTATGTCCATCGGAAGATTGGGGGTTGAATCTGTAAATTCTGCAGCTTTTAATTTAGAAAATTTTTAGCAGAATGACCCTCCACGCGTAGGCGCACTTGGCGCGTACGCGTCGTTCTTCAAGAAGGCACTATCCACGCGTGCGCGTGGTGTGCGCGAGCGCGTCGATGCGCTGCACCAAATGCCTAGCTATTTTCCCAAGAGTTGTGCCAGAGTTGTGCCCGTTTTGTGCCTGGGGCGCAAGAGCACCCACGTGTACGCGTGGCTGACGCTTGCGCGTCGTTTGGCTATTTTTCAACCCGCGCGTCCGCGCGTATGACGCTTGTGCGTCAATGAGTTTTGTGGCTATCCACGCGTGCGCGTGGAGTGCGCGTATGCGTGGCCCTGTTTTCATGCCAAAGTTGATTTTTGAGTTTTAAAAGTCAAATCTCATACTTCTAAGCCTCCGATCTCACCTCTTATGTATTAAATCATTCTGATATACCTAGCAATGAGCTAGGGGATGTGGTAACTTGCGAGTGAAGCAAGGAGAAAAGTTACGATCAATGATGATTAAAGATGATTATATGAGATATGGAGGATGCCATGAGCCGGAGGGCTATATTTATTGATAAATGGCCCGTTCTTGATTGGACCATGAGCCGGATGACTGAGTTATTGCCGGATTACGGCAAAGCCATTATTGTTTATGGCTGAGTATAAATGCATATATGATTAATGAATGAATATGTTAAATGGATAATAATGAAAAAATATTGAAATGTGATGTGCGACCCCGGGTAGTAGGCAGTGGCGTTGTCCACTTGCTCCGGGTATGAGACGGGAAAGGAGGATTATGATAACGGAAGATAATTGAGTTTGAATTCGGAGTTAGGGTTTGAGCTCTTAGTTCGCTCTTCCCTTCATGCTTTCTGCGAGCTTCATGGAAATTTAAAGGAAGATGGCTGTGTTTAAGGTTTTATATGTTGGGCCATGGGTCCAGTTCAGGTCTGGTCCGATCGATTCGATCTGTTTGGCCCAATCTTGGGCCAAATTCTTTAAATTGGTGTCAAAATTCTTGTTTTAATTTTCTCTATCATATTAAACCATAAAAATCATATTTCTAATTTTCTTAATTAATAATTAATTTATTCACTAATTATTTACTAATCTCTCGGGTTTTAATAGTTACGGATGCAATTCAAATTCTCTAGAAATGATTTACAAAGGGTAACTGTAAGTTGACATTAAGTTAGTCTATAAATAGCGCTTTAGGAATACATTGTAGGGAGTTCAGTTCTTTCGAAAAACACTTAGAAACCCAAAATGCTCTCAGCTCCTTGGTATCACAGAGTAAAATTGGGAATCTTAAGTAATTCCTCTGAACTCAAACACTTGTAACTTATTTTTTTCCGTTTTTATTAATAAAATTTCTCTACTTTTACTTGTTCCTCTCTTTTATGTTTATGTTTCTTTCTTCATCTTCTCTTTAATTTCTTGTTTGTTTTAATTTTTGCAATTTACTTTGCCTCCGGCACCTCGCGTTTCTTTGTTTATTTGTTACTTTCAATCCTTTTTAATTCTTATTGATGATATAATTGCGACATTGAGATACCCACATTTTCTTTTAAACATTAACAAAATTTGAGTAAAATACCTTGAAAATATAAAAACCAATGATAAATAAGGTGGAGTAGGAGAAATTATACTGAGGTTGTTAAAAGTAAAGGTCTAGAGTTTAGTCGTAGTTTGTCTATTTACTATCTTAACAATGCCAGAGAAAATTCTTTTGGGATCAAGAGAATAAGAAATCTAATATGGTTCTAGTTAGACGGAAGATAGTACAGGCAGCAAAGAAGATATGAGAATTGAAATTTATAAATACAATTATTTTTAATATTGCACTATTTTTAAATAGTGGTGGAAGTTTTTTAAAAAAGATTGTTCACTATAGAAAAAGGTTGTGTGCTTACAATTACTTGAACTCTAATGATATAATATCGAGTAAGATCTTCCTTGAAAGTCCATGGATAGACATTTGTCAATTACAAATAAAAGACGAACATATGAAAGAAGACGGTCAATGATCTTACTATAGAGACAGGAGATGGAAAAAGAACTAGATTTTAGGATAATACGTAATTATTGTTTGAAAACTTGAAAGTCGCATTTTTAAAATTTTTCTTAATCTCAAACAAAAAAAGAATTTGTCATAGGAGACAGTGAGTTTTAGAATTGGGTTCAGTATGTTTGGAACTATTAATGGAGGCAAAACTTTTGTCAATAAGAGTTGAAGCTTTTAGACAAACTTTACGGAATTTTTATAACCAATTAACTTGATAGGAAGAAGAGATGACGAATTTTTGTGAAAATTTGATAAAACAAATATATCTTTCACTAACTCATTTATGTAGATTTTGTAAGTGAAAACTCTTTCAGAAGATATAGCATACTATAAACTCACTAAAGGGATTTAGAGTGGATTGATTCCTCTATGAGTTGTGTTTACTTGTTTTGTTTTAATTGATTGGCTTATGACTAAGGATCATTTGAGTATATTGGATATTATTGAACAAAGCGATATTGTATATAGTCATGATTCTGAAAAGGTGAAAACTCAGGTACAGTCGATTTCACGTGAAATTGATAGCTGAGAGCCATTAGATAAAAATTTAGTCAAATCAGTCAAATCATCTAACGGCTCTCAGCTATCAACTTTACGTGAAGTCGACTACATCTGAGTTTTCACCTTCTGAAAATTAGATCATACTTGTCTAATGTGATTCGGTTCAACATTTAAAATTGCTATTGTAAAAGCAGGTTAGAAACCGCTGAACCGATCAAAAATCGGTTGGTCGGATTGAACCGGACTCGGCCGGTTCTCTTGAAGCGACCTTGCGTTGTTAAGAAGAAGAACCCGCCAAGGTTCTCTTCGGTCCTCACCCCCATTTCCTCTGCGCTGCAGTCCCCCACCCTCAAATCACAACCCTAGGTCACAGAAGTCTCCCCCACCGCCGCAGGGAGTGAGAATCAGCGCCGCCGGCCATTGCTCTCAATCACCTTGAAACCTTCAACCAAGCTTCTCTCTCAAAGAAAAAAAAAGTGATAAACCCTAGCCTCCATTGTCGCCGTCGTTCTTCTCACCGCCGCCGTTCCGCCGTTCTTCCCCAGCTTCTTTTCTTCGCGCGTTGCCAGCTTCTTCGCCAGCCTCCATTGTCGTCCGTCGTGTGCTCGTTGCTGCCGCCAGCTTCTCCGCGTCACATTGTTGCTCCCTCTCCTTCAAATCTCTGCTCACTGCCGTCGCCGAAGGTAATCAGTCAGTGCTTGTTCTTACTTGTTCTTGGACTCTTGGTTGATTAACTGTGTTACTGGCTTACTTCTTGATGATAAATTGATACTGATTCTTGTGATAAATTGATACTGGCTTAGTGAATTTGCTGGAAATAAGTTACGGTATGGTTTCTGTAGGAGAAACATTATATCTCTAATACTATCTGTGTTCCCTTTTTAATTACTATTTGATTTCATTGTATGTGGGGTTTTGTGGCGATTCCTTTGCAAAATCATAAAAGAAGTTTTGTAATTAATTATTATTGAAAACAAAAGTGAACGTCACTTTGGTATTTGATTAGCGATTATGTTATCAACATGTTATTTCCGTTAACAAATCTTTGGAATTGAATTACAGGTTTCTTAATTCTTATAGGAGTTAGTTTCTTAATGTTGTGCTTAAATTGTAACTGTTAATTTCAGTTATGGATGATAATATAAATCAAGATGCATTTTTCTTGCTCATAATAATGTTTTCTGCCAATCAAGTAGCATTTGCTTAGATTGTGACTATCTTCCATTTTTTCTCTTTCAATATGCTCTGTTCAGACTGTTTTCTGCCTCAGTTATTATATGCTGAATGTTTTCAATATTTTCTTCCAATTGGGGATTGTATGAGTTATTTATATGCTTCATTTTTCATGGTGCTAACTTCTGTTATTACAAAAATTTGCAATTGGTGATCTTTTGATTTATTATATGCTTCATGTTTTCATTGTTCTGTTTTTATGAAGAAAAAATTTGCAATTGGTGATTGTATGATTCATGTTTTCATGGTTCTGTTGTTTAAAAAAAATGTTTCATTGTTTGGTTGCATTGGCCCTGCTTCTCCTCCTGCATTGGATTTTTTTTTTGTTTCAGGCTCTATTGTGTGTTTGTTGTGCAACACTATCATTTTTTGTTTTAATTTTTGACTCAGTTATATTAAGGGAATATTCTCTGTCTTGAACTTGTGCACTGTGATTCAATCTAGTCATTTTTAATGGAAGTATAACTATCTTTAATTGTCGGCAGCAAGTTTTTGCAGATTTTGATGATTGATGACAAATTTTCATGTTGACATTTCAAATTTGGATATTTCTTTTTGTTATCTAACTTTTGCGATTGTATTTTGATAATATTATATGATTTTGGTTGTTGACATTTCATGTAGCACTTTAAATTTGGAAGATATTTTAAATTTATTTATTATTTTATTATAAAACGGTTTTTTCGGTTGAACCACGGTTGCACCGGTTGAACCAGTGAATCAGTAGTGATTCTAGTGAACCAGTAACAAGAGTGGTTTGATGACCGGTCCGGTTTTCAGAACCTTGATATCAGTATATGTGCTCTATGCGAAGGATGTTGAAGCTGTTCAGTATTTATTTGTTAATTGTGAATTTACTTGACAAGTGTGGTGTTCTTTGTTGGTTGATTTTGGACTACTTTTGACTTCCTCAAGAATCGTAAAATAACACTTTGAGAGTTGTATAACAGTGTCAATAAAAAAGAAAGTGCATAAGAAGTGGTTGATTGGCTCTTGCTATGTTATTTGGATTATTAGACTGTCTTTTAGAATAAAATAGTAGAGGTTGTCAAAATTATTAACAGATTGCTCAAAAGTTATAAGTAGTAGAGTGGTGGTTGACCTTGTAGTTGTTGAAAGTAATGATAGAGATAACATAGGAATATTTAACTTATGTTTGTCGTTTTATTTTCTGTCATTTATTCTTGTTTTTTAGTATGATCCACGTTG
>NC_029793.2:42131577-42153859 GCF_000816755.2 Arachis ipaensis | reverse complement strand
ATGTTGAGTTCTTTGATTTAAAATAATAATATAATAATAATAATAATATGCAAACCAAACAATTATTGAATTTCCCTCTAGGCCTCTTTTGTGGCATTTGTAAATCGTCAACTAAACCAACTCTTTGTTAACAACATTTTTAACTAACTCTTAATTTTTGGACATATTTTCCTGGTAACATTTACACTAGTTTTGGATGGCAGAGGACTAACTTCTTATGATGTGATTTGTGTAATTAGGTGGTTAAATTGACATGCATGCTTACTTTTGATTGTGATTTCGTTTATATCTTGAGAGATATTTCATAAGAAACATGAAATTTCCTAAAGGAAATTGATTGTGTTTTTTGGTGAGATACGATGAGGATTAATAAATAGATGATAATATTAAAAGATCACTACAAATAGTCATGTCACAAATAATATATAATGCGGTATTGTGCATGTTCTGCACTTTGTAGATTTGGGTTATTATTATTATTGCAAAACCATTATGGTTATGTGGTTGTCTGAAAGTTAGACGCTTATAGTCTAGAATTCACTTATGATTCTTAACTAGTAGTTGTGTGGACTAAAGTAATCTGTTTTATGTTAAATTATTTTCAGAATGTAATTTATGGCCATAATTATTCAACTTGATAGTCATTTTCAAAGTGTTTTATCTTGTGTCATTTCTATTGATGGTTGACTTTTGTATTTGTCAAAGCAAATTAAATGTTTAAGTTTGACATTCTTTAAACTTATGAAGTGGTTGAATGATTTACTTTGAATTTTAACTGTCTATTTTAATTGATTTGATGACTAATTTGTTGTCCGTACATAGTATTTTTATTTTTTTAATTTGTATATTTTGTTCCAAAGAAAAATTAAGTATCTGCACCTACCAATAGGATGAGATAAAATAGGTGTGAGGAGTTGTTAGGATTAACTTCTTGAATGTATTTTTAAATCTTTAGGGACTTAAATGTCTGCGGACCAAAAAGTCAGGGATCATTTGTTCTTTTCTCATAAATAAAAATAATGAAAATAATTTTTATAAATATTAGACCAACTTAATTAAATTTAATTAACAAAAACACTTGTCCCTTTAGCATAACACATCCTTATTTTGTTTACAAATTTCTTTCAGTTATGAAGATCTGTTTGCTGAAAATTTTCTTAGTGAAATTCCTGAAATAATCCTAAGTACTTTAACCGCCGCTAGCCAGCTACCCTCAATCTCAACCCTCTCATCTCTCTCGCTGTCTCCATCTCCATCCTCTATTCTCCATCGCTCACCATCGCTTCGCGTTGCCCTCCCTCCCTACACACTCACAGCCTCTCTTACTCTCAATTTCTGCCTCCCAACTCGCCTCTCCCTACCCCTCATTCCTCGTCCTCGCAACCGTTGTCTTATTCCCTCGTCGGTGCCCTCTGCTTCTGCGCCACCGTCATCCACCAAGTGGTATTTTAAATTCCGTTAATTTCAATGTTAAATTGTTAAATTATGTTGTTAATTGTTGTAAAATTCTGTTGACTTGTTAAATTAAGTGTTAAATTGTGTTTTTCGTAACCATTTTTCTTTGAATTTCAGGCAATGGAGTTCGTTAATAGGATAGTTGAAAGTGCAAGGAAAGCTTCGAACAACAATACGGTGATCAATGTTTGTCTCGCTGCTTCGTTTATGGTGCTGGCTGGTAGATCATTCCATCAGCAAAAAATAATTGAGGCTCTGGAGACTGAGAAAGCATCTCTTGTAAAATCAAATAAGGATATTAAAAGGACTCTTTGGAATTGGAAGCAGCAGCTTTACGCAGAAGCCGCGAGCGACGACGCCCTCGTACCGCTGCATAGGCTCAAGGCCATCTACGGCGAAACCCCACATTCTACAGCCGGTAATTTACTTGCTAACCCTAATTTTGGAAGCAATTAATTTGGATTTAGTTTGTATACTCAAGTTATATAAATGTTTTAACATCCAATGATGCATGGATATGATTAGGTAATAGTTTCAATTAAATTACTTGAATAGTGATTTGATTTACACTGTGTATCCATTGACACTTTTCATGAACTTAGCAAAGAAGTGCATATCCCATTGGCACTTGGGTAAATAACTGTCAGCATAAAAGCCTCATAGACGTAGGAGGAATTCTATAGGTCTATTGATGTTTAGAATTCAGTCAACCTTGTTGAAGAGGTATGTGTCAGTTGACACTTTCAGTTCAATCTGTTTAAAGACGAGAAAATACAAGAAAGAAGTAACAATGCAAAAGATAAGGAAAATGAGAAAGGAGAGAAGAAAATTAGGATGAATAGGAAAGAGAAAAGACAGAGAAGGGAAAAGAAAGGAGGAAAGAAAAAGATAAGGAGAAGGAGCAAGAGATAACAAAAGATGATAAGAAAACAAAGGAGATAAAAATGATTTTTATTATATTTCTCTTATTTATTTAGTATTTTTGTTGTCATCATGAAATTTACCCATTATTCCCTGCACATCTACCATGTCCTTCTGGGTTTTTTTGTTCATCCTGGACATGCTTTATTTGTTGAGACATGTAGAAACAATGATTATTCAATCTTTCTTTTATCATTTCTTTATACTTTTCATCTTTTTCAGTCATCAATTGTTCAGTTTGTCTAACATTTCTAGATTCTAATTCATTTTTAGCCAATTTGTCAACTTCAGAATATGGGATTGGAGTAAAGTAAAAGCATCTATTCCATTGTTTATGAATCTAGCCGAATACTTATTAATTGATTCTCCTACATTGCGCTTAATGGAGAAAAAATCAGTCAAACTAATTCTTAATTCACCATGAAAAAATGTGCTCTACTAACTATTCTCTCATCTTCACCAAAGAATGTAGTTAATGACTTAGGAAGCTTCCATCCCTCGGGCAATTCAACTTGTTGGATAAAGTGGGAAAATTTTACACAAAGTGAGGCCAATTTGTACATCCAATGTTAAATCCTAGTCTTTCTCAAATTTGTTTGACAACTTGATTGATATCTTGCCCCTAGTGTTATTTTGTTTGACAACTTAACAGTTTGTTGTAGCCAAGTGTCATTTCGTCGAACCTCTTGTATAACATTAACATCATTTTGATCTTGTCTACCCAAATCGATATCATGTTCAAGAGGGTTTTGTTTTGCATTAGCCCCTTGTATTTCAATAAAATCATTTTGATTTTTCTTCACACTAACTATCTTAGCAATTTGGGTCAATTTACAGACTAATTGCACGTACTTAGTATTTGTCGACTCAATAAAAGGACTAAATATTGTTGTCATATGATGAGTCAAAATGTTAACGAAATGGTTTTCACTTATCTGTTATGAAACATTGCCAAAGTATCAAAAGTAACAATGGGGATTTCTGCTAGCGATGTTCTTGGCATATTGGAAAAATTTGGTCTGGTATTTGGAATTGTAGAAGAGTAATTATTCTTGGGTTGGCAGTGGGACGGGTAGGGGCGGGTTTTTTACCTACCCGACCCCCACCCGGCCCTCCTTTTACTTATCTACTCCCCGCCCTGCCCTGCCCCTATAAAAGTTAAATAACACTTTAATTTTTACATATTCATATATAAATTAAGATAAAAACTTAAAATTCATAAATAAATTAAAATACAAACATAAAATTTATACAATGTCAAATAACATGAAATAAAAAAAGGCGAATGTCCGATCACTACAAATTTAACACGATAATAAAGAAATTGCAACATTAGATATAAAGGAGTCTTCAATCCTTATTCTTGATCACTTTTCACATTTTCATCATCATTAAAAGTTTGAAAGTCAAGATTTAAAGTTGAAAATCAAGAGATAGCAAATAATAAATTAATTAGTATTATGTAAAAAATTAACATAAATGAAGATTAAATAATATATCACCTTTACTCCCCAAAGCTGTCCACAACCAACTTTAGCCACACATCAAAGCTTTAGTTATGTTTTTTTTACACGACCACTTGTACTAAAAGCAGATTTAGCGGCAACAGTGGAGATTTTGAATTTGCGAGTATAGATGACTACTCA
Source organism: Arachis ipaensis (assembly GCF_000816755.2). NCBI lineage: Eukaryota > Viridiplantae > Streptophyta > Magnoliopsida > Fabales > Fabaceae > Arachis > Arachis ipaensis. The sequence goes on along the minus strand of NC_029793.2, from coordinate 42,149,837 downwards.
AACCGTGTGAGTATGGAGGAGACAAAACCCGGTGGAAAACCATATGGTAACCACCCCAAAGTGCTTCTATGTAGTGCGTGTAACCCTTGATGGGAATGGCCAAAACCATCGTGCCTCATCAACATTAAGTTAGGTTATATTATATGGGCATGGGGCGTTTCAATTTCGTTACCTCTAGTCTCATGCATGTGAATCAAAATTAAACTCATTTGATTTTTGGTAATGTCACTTTTGTGGTGTCTTCCTGATATGTCAATACAATTGTTCTCTTGTTTTTTTATGTTTTGTTTTTATGTTATGAATTCTGTGACTTGGGAGGCAATGTTATACATATATACTTGTGTTTGAGGATTTTGGTATGCTTATAATGGGGTCAATTATTTGGATGGAACAGTTTTATTTTCACTTGCGGTGATTTTGGCAACATCAGATATTGCCTTGACAAAGCAAGGTTTCAATTTGGACGGAAAAAAACCCTGAATTGAAATTAGGGGTGGAATCGAGCCAAGCTAAGTTCAAGTTTGGTTCATGGCTCAGCTCATTAACAATTGAGTCTATTTGTAAAGTTTAAACTCGACTCACCAAAAGCTCACAAGTTGAATTGAGCTCACGAGCTAGCTCAAATAACATGAACATATATATAAATTTAAATAAATTGTAACTTATATATATATATATATATAGTGATTTATTTCTTCTATCAATATATGCCTATGTGATTAAAAGTACAAAATACAAGTTCAACCCATTCAATATATGAGTTCAAATCTAGGCTCAAGCTTGGCTCACAAGCTCATGAGCTTAGCTTATTGAGCTATTCATGAGTCGAGCTCAAACTGGCTCACGAGCTGGCTTGACTCACTCCTAGCTCCAATTGAAACCTTGTCAATTTTTGTATTAAGTGTTGTAGGTGATAATATATTAGCGTTAGGAAGACCATGGAGATAGTTTGTTACTACCTTCATTTATTGTTTAAATATAGATATAAAATTTTCAACGAGGGAAAAAGGGCTTATTTCACAAAGCAATTGTGTTGGTATTCCTTGATGACAATATGTTTCTTACTTTTGCTATTTGATTTTGGGGCAGTTGAGTGGATGTTAGTTGTTTTTAGTTTCATTTTGATAAGAAAATGATTCGTTCTAAGAACTTATTATCAGTTTCTGTTCATCTCATCAACCCCTCCCGTTAGAGAAAATTTCCAGTCTTAGATAGAAACAGTGTTAGGGTAGGAATGGATGGAGAATGATAGCAGGACAAGAGGCAATAACATTAGTTCAGTGAACTGAAGTTAAAATTGTTGAAAAAATAAGGAGAAAAATTCATACACAAATTTCACTCATTAATCATCCACTATGTTCAAGTATTTATTTGCCAGCTTGACTGCTGCATCATTTGTTGTGTCTACATTAGTATAACTACCTTGTTGATTTGTTTTATAAGTCTGATTTGGTGCCTAAAAATATCACAAATAGTAAAGCAATTGCAAATGCTTGATGTTGGTCTTCCAAGTTTGGGATTCATCATGATTTTCATGTACTACTTTTATGGTTTTTCCAGGATATGCTGTGAATGAAGATGCAAATTCGTCTAGTCTTAGCAAGTTTGTTGCCTGAGATCTGCAAAATTGTTAACAAATGTTAAGGTTTTGGCACTGAAACTCCATAAGAGTGTTAGTAAAATAATTTCTAACGGAACAAGAACATATTATTCTGTCGTACTTGGTTGTTTTAGTTTGCATGTAAATTTAGAACCTTGAGGAAATTAAAAGTGGTGAAACCTTCATCAATGGAAGGACAAAATCACATTTTTGTTACGGTTATATGTTTGATCTATATAACAATGAGTTAGGCTTATAAAAGAAAGATTTCCATGTTATTGACTTTGGTATTATAAGTTGTTGCTCTATTTCATCACCTATTTCTCGTTGTGTACTGTGTTCCGTAATTCCATTCCCTGTTTATTGCTTATTCCAAATCGAAGTGATTGTGCTAAGAAGTTTTTAATGTCTGTCTTAATCAAGAAATGCAGCATATGCCATGTATAAACAACTTCCTAATAGTTTGTTTTAATATTTAACAAAGAATGTGTTGGATAAAAAATAAATATTTTTCTTGTAAAACATTTTAAAAGGGCGAATTCTATTTGATTATTAGAGGAATTTTTATGGCTAATAAGGGCGAATGCAATTAGTTAGTGTTTGAATCATAGTTAAAAAGTGGTTGGAACAAAATCCCATAAAAGAGAAGTACAAATTTTTTTAAGAAAAAAATTCACGATGATATTTTTATTCGAAGGAAGATAGTATTGTGAATGTTAGATGGTTTAGTAAATATATTCGGTCAAACGTATTAAATTATCTAAAACATTCATCCTTCTTTAATGCCCAATATGTTTCTAGAAAATTCTAAACAAAGGTGAAGGATTTCTTTCTCGCTTTAATTAGATAGTGACGTGCATCTTTATTTAAATCATGGTGAGAATATTTTAACAGGGTTTATAAGTCTTTATCTTTTAAATTGAAGTAATATACGTCTAACTAATCAAAATATAGTTTGGTTTGGTAAAATATTTTTAAAAGTTGTTTATGTTTTTTAAAAGTATGTGTTTTTTATTTTATGTTTGTAATTTTTAAAAAATATGAATGTTTTTGAAAGCATCTAAGATAGAATTTTTTAAAATTAGTTTGTACTTATTAAAATTAAAAAGTCTAATACATTAATTAATTTTCAAATTTAACTTTTACATTTGTTTATACTCTGCCTCAAACATAAAATCAAGCCCAATAAGGATGAAAGAACCAACTATAGAAGGTGGCCTCTCATCTCCTACCTGACCTTTTTGAAGAGGTCGGACACCGACCCAACAGTCCAGCATTACTTATCCACCCGTGACTAAATCTCTATCTCCTCCAAAAGATAGACTCTAACAAACTCCCAAGATATAAGATAAGATAAGATGGAACTACCGCCACCAAGGAGGTCATCAAACTCTAGTACTCTACTATAAATACACTGGCACCCTCCATATATAACTCACGTTCTAATCTACTAAAAACCTGTCTAAAGTCCTTGCTAACTTAAGCATCGGAGTCTCTTGCAGGTACCACTCCCAACTCCTCACGAGGAACTTGGACAGGTGGCATCTCGGCAACAAACAAGTCGGACGCTGCACCTAAAGGGACCTGGACCTCACGTTCAGGCCCAAATCAACGTTTCAGGTAGCCCTCGAAACATTGGCGCCGTTACCGGGGACCTGGAATTCATCCCACAACAATGGCGGACAACCAACACGAAGATGGCCGTACGACATCCGAATCTGAAGCTGAGCCCCAACTTGAGGGCAATGCCATTATACTACTACCACCACCACAACCACAAGGTCCACAAGAAGAAGGACCAGTAGCTAACCCTTGGCCATGGCGGATCCGTTCAGAAGTTTGTTACCTCAGGGAAGAAGAACTCCCTCAAGCAGCCGAAGTACTAGACCTCGTCCGAGGTCAGCGAGATCGACTAGAGCAACTTGAATACTAGGCAGAAAGACAGCGGGAGGCCGAGCGAGAGCTAGAGTAAAAGCTCTAAAAGTTAGAGACCGATCTCCGAAGCCGAACTAGCTGGACAGATTAGGAAAACAACCCTCTGGGGGGAGAAGACTCGTTCTCTGAAGAGATCATGCGAGCCTAAATCCAAAGAAACTTTAAAACCCCCGACATAGACCTCTATGACGGGACGACTGACCCCAGGCACCATCTTAACAACTTTAAAAGCAGAATGTACCTGGTAGGTGCCTCGGACGCTACCCATTGTAAAGCATTCCTGACCACCCTCACTAAGACAGCCATGAAGTGGTTCGACACCCTACCTCCCAGATCGGTAATTAGCTTCGATGACCTATCCAGAAAGTTCCTAACCAGGTTCTCCATTCAGAAGGATAAACCAAAACATGCACTGAGCTTACTAGGAATCAAACAAGAGGTCGGATAAATTCTCCGTGACTACATGGAAGGGTTCAACAAGGCATGCCTGGAAATCCCGAGCCTACCTACTGAAGTTGTAATCATGGGACTAGTCAACGGTCTCAAAGAAGGCCAATTCTCCCAGTCAATTTCCAAGCGACATCCGGGTTCTCTAAATGAAATTCAAGAGAGGGCGGAGAAGTACATCAATATAGAGGAAAATTCCCGACTTAGGAAACCTCTGGCTCGGCCAAACCCGTCCTACCAAGCCCGTGAGAAAGATAAAGAACCTAAAAAGAAAGAAGAACAGAGCACAGAGAAGCCTCTGAAGTACCACAATTACACTCTCCTTAGAGTCTCACTAGTGGATATCTATCGAGAGGTATGCCACACAGAGAAGCTTCCTCCTCCACGTCCGATCAAACACAAAAAGGGAGGAAGTCAGACAGAGTATTGTGAATACCACAAGCTCTACGGACAATCCACCAATGAATGCTACAACTTAAAGAACGTCATAGAAAAGCTGGTAAGAGAAGACCGGTTGGACAAATACCTGGCTAACAGATCAGATGATCCAAAGAAGAAAAGGAGAGGGACAAAGAGGAAGGACGACAAGGGCGTCCACCTCAGACCCCCGGAGCAACATGTACACATGATCAAGGGGGGTTCGCTGGGGGAGGAATGTCAAAATCATCTCGGAAAAGGCACCTCAAGGAGGTATACCAAGTCGGAGAGGGAATTAAACTGCCTGATTTGCCAACCATATCATTCACCAAGGATGACGCCGAATTGATAACACCTGGACACGATGACCCCGTAGTAATAACAATAATCTTTGCAAACGCCAACCTCTACAGAACCCTGATCGACCAGGACAGCTCGGTGGATATCTTATTCAAATTCGCTTTCGATAAGCTCGGGCTAGAAGAAAGGGATCTAAAAGCCTACCTGGACAACCTGTTTGGGATAGGGGACACACCAATCTAGTCCTTTGGGTACATCTCTATGTACACCACCTTTGGAAATGGTACAAGATCGAAAACACTAAGCATAGATTACACCATTGTCAATGTCAACTAGGCATACAATGCTTTGATAGGTCGGACCACCCTAAACTGACTTGCGGCTGTCGTCTCAATGCCTTACCTCTGTATGAAGTTCTCCACAGCAGAAGGAATTGCCACCATTAAAGGGGGATCAGAGGCTAGCACGAAAATGCTATAACGAAAGCCTCAGTCTAAAGGGGAGTCCGGAGAGCAAGGAGGTCAACACAATCGAGCTGGGAGGAGTCCAAACTCGGGAAGAACTATGCCTCCATCCTGGAGGCAAGACGGAAGAAGTACAGATCGGAGACCACCCAGATAAGACAACTCACATAGGGGCTAATCTGGAAGAAGACCTCAAAGAACAGCTCGTGGATTTCCTAAGGAAAAGTACCGACTTCTTTGCGTGGAAGATTTTAGATATGCTAGGCATAGACCCCGACCTGATGTCTCACAGACTGGCAGTATACCTAGGCTCCCGACTTATTCAGCAAAAGCGTCGGAAGCTTGGGCTAGAAAGGACACAGGTCGTAGAAAAGCAAGTACAGGCCTTGCTAGAGGCAGGGTTCATAAGAGAAGAAAAGTACCCATTGTGGCAAGCCAATGTCGTTTTAGTGAAAAAATAAAATGGAAAGTGGAGGATTGATGAGCAGATATTTTATACGCTTTTTGGCATCATTTTCATATTGTTTTAGTTATATTTTTTTTAAGTTTCATTATATTTTCATAGGTTTTAGTGCAAAATTCACATTTTTGGATTATACTTTGAGTTGTGTTTTCTGATGATTTTAGGTAATTTCTGGCTGAAATTGAGGAGTTTTGGCAAAGTCCGATTCAAAGGCAAGGAAAGTGTAGCAGATGCTGTCAGATTCTGACCTCCATGCACTCGAACGAGAATTTCTAGAGCTATAGAGGTCCAAATGACGCTCTCTAAATGACTTTGGAAAGCTAACTTCCAGAGCTTTCCAACAATATATAATGGTCTATACGTTTATTCGAAGGAGCCTGCTCATATTGGGCGTTGAACGCCTAAGAACTACCCCCTATCTGGCGTTCAACGCCCCAAAGGGACTCAAGCCAGCGTTGAACGCCCAATCACCCCCCTTGGGGTGTTCAACACCCACCAACAAGCATAAGGCAGCGTAGATCAACCCCCTAATGGGCGTTCAACGCCCATCCTTCAAGTTGGACGCCAAGCTCAGCCCAAGTACTCAACCAAAGTGGGCCCAAGAGTGGACTTTCGCACTTTTAGTCTAGTCTATCATACTTTTTGTACTTCTTAGCTATTAGGTTATTATATATAGAACAAAGATCACTACTGTTAGAGATCTTTGCCCTTTTGCACGTTTTATGATTACTTTCTGTAAAGCATGAGCAACTAAACCTCCTAAGTTAGGGTTAGGAGCTTTATTGATTCTCATGGATTAATAATATTACTGTTTCTATTTCAATGCACGTTTGATTCCATTCTCTTGTGCATTTTTGGTCTTTATCTCATGAATTAAGGATGAACCATGACATTCATCCTTGTTCTACATGGGTTCCGTGTGAGTCCTGACCCGGATAGCATTGAACCACAGCTAGAGAGTGCACTGTGGATTCCAAGAGCGTACCTGGGCGACTTTGGATAAGTGACATAAAATCCCGTTGACCGTGGGTTACTGAGGTCTCTATGGCGTTAAGGCTAGAGTCAGAGAAGCAGCATTCCCTGATCCGGAAGATCTGACTTTGTCTGTGGCGTTTTGAGTAGGATCGCGAAGGGGAGTGGATTACTTAGGTCTTCACCTTCGGCCATAGTGGGAAGCCATGAGTTAACTTGATGAGAGGACATGAGTTGCTTGGATATGGTGGACTGCTATGGTTTAGAAGAGATTAACTTGATGAGAGGACATGAGTTAATCACTTACGGCTGCCATTGAATGAATCATTCGTTGTTGGAGTACACAGTAAGAAAAGTTAATCCGGAAAGAATACGCATCACCGAAGCCTTAACTGAATCTCTATCACTGTTTTCACACTAACCTGGTATTCCGTTCTTTACTATTTTATTTATGCTTTCAAGCAAACAACCATCTTTTTTAATCACCTGACTAAGATCTACAAGATAGCCATTGCTTGCTCAATCTGACAATCTCCGTGGGATTCGACCCTCACTCACCTAAGGTATTACTTGGACGACCCAGTGCACTTGCCGGTTCATCTGTGCGAAACTTGTGGAGTTTAATTTCACACACCAAGTTTTTGGCGCTGTTGTCGGGGATTGTTCGAGTTAGACAAACTACCGGACTACCTTGTTGCTTAGATTAGGTACTTTTTACGGTTTAGTTACTCTTTTGATTGTGTCTTTTGTTTTCTTTTCCAAAAAATTTTTCAAAACTTTTTCTTTTCTTTAGTAATCTTTATCTTTTGTTTGAATCTTGTGTCAGTTTTTAAGTTTGGTGTCCCTTTTGTTTTCTTTAATTTTCGAATTGTTCTTGTTAATTTCTTTGTTTGATCTTAAAATTTTAAGTTTGGTGTCTCTTAGTTGTTTTTCTTTTTCCTTAATAATTCAAAAAATACAAAAATATCTCTTTTATCTTTATTAAAATTTTCAAAATCTTTACTATCTTTTCTTATCTTGATTTAAAAATTTTAAGTTTAGTATCTTTTTGTTAGTGAAGTTTAAATTTTAATTTCAAATCGTATCTTTTCAATTCTTTTTCAAATCTTTATCTTATCTTTTGTTTATCTTTCTTTAACTTTCATATATTTTATTTTATCTTATTTTAATTTCAAATTTCAAAATAAAATCTTTGCAAATTTCAAAATCTTTTTCAAATCTTTATCATATCCTTCTATTTTAAATCTTCAAAATTTTAAAATTTCAAATTCTAATATTTTTAAATCTTTATCTTATCTTTCCTTTTAAATTTTAAAATTCACCTATCTTATCTTCTTGTTAAATTCAAAACTTTTAAGTTTTACATCTTTACTTTCTTTTAGATTTGAATCTTTGTTTAACTTTTTCTTTCTTTTATTTTCGAAAATTACTTCTAGATTCACATTTAATTTTTAAATTCTTTTAATTAATTAGTTGTCTTGACTTTTAATTTATTTGTATTTTTGAAGTTCAATTAAATAAATAAATAAAATAAAACAAAAATATTTTAATTTTTAATTTTTTTTTCTTCTTCTTCAAAAAAAATTCAAATTCCATCTCTTCCTCTACCTCCATTCTTCTTATCTTCATCTCACTGGAAGTGCTCTATACTCTGATATAGAGACACCCACCTTCCCATTTCCTCGTTTCTGGACTGTGTGTACAGGAACATGAAGAGTTCACTATAGACCCAATTAGGAATGAATAGTCCAGAAGAACCTTGGGGTCCTATACAGCCTCCACACCTGACTTCTATGGGAGAAGTATTAGTATACCCCCTATTAGAGCAAGAAATTTGAGCTAAACCCTCAGCTGATTACTCTGGTGCAGCAGAACTGTCACTATCATAGACTTTCACAGGAAGAACCCGCATAGTTCATTGCAAATTTCTTGCAAATAGCTGACACAGTACGCACTGAGAGAGTAGGCCAGAATGTCTACAGATTGTTACTCTCTTTTCCTTTGCAGTAAAAGACTAAGCAAAGAGGTGGTTGGATAACTAACCCAAATCTAACTTGAAAACATGGAACCAGCTAGTGAACAAGTTTTTGAATCAATACTTTCCTCCAAAGAAACTCACCTAGCTAAGACTGGATATCCAAGGCTTCAGACTGGATATCCAAGGCTTCAGACAAGAGGTTAATGAATCTCTTCATGATGCTTGGGGGAGGTACAGGAGGATGCTACGGAAATGCCCTACTGAAATATTTTTAGAATGGGTGCAATTAGACATCTTCTAGTACGGGCTCACAGACGTGGCTAGAATGTCTTTAGACCACTTTGCTGGTGGTTCTATACATATGAGGAAGACGATTGAGGAAGCTCATGAACTTATTGAGACAGTTGCCAGCAACCAGCATCTGTACTCAGCCAGTGAGACTTCAATGAAAGGAGAGATCAAGGCAGTATCTACTGAATTTAACCTTCCAGAACAAAATGGCCCATTAACTCAGCAGCTGCGCTCCCTTGCACAATAGTTGTTGGAATTGCAAGAGGCTGTGCAAGAAACTCGAGCTTCCAACAGGAATATAGAGACAGAGCTGAGTCAGGCTAGACAACAATTATCTGAACAGATAAAGGAAGAGTGTCAGGCTATCCAACTAAGAAGTGGAAGGACCCTGAACACCCAGCCTCGAAACAACAAGAGACAAGGGGAAGAGAAGTTGATAGAAGATGAACAATTGGAGTCCAAGGCACCTCTGAAGGTGTTGAACGCCTAGGGAGGAACGCCATTGGCGTTCAATGCCCAAAAGGGGGTACTTCTGGCATTGAACACCAGGAAGGGGGCAGCAAGTAACTGAATCAACTCCGATTCACAAGTCCTAATCCTCTCCTTTAGAAAGATTAGCGTTAGTGACTAGAGAGTCAGCCAACAACTTCCAATTACCAATTAACACTTGAGTATTCCAACTCAAGGGTCTCCTATTAATCAACTTCCAAATCAAGTTGGGAGTCTACTCCATTGACATGAATGCCATTTTCATAAACATATAAAGGGAATGAAAAGAAGACATGGTAATTCAAACAAATTAATAACAGAAAATTAATTAAAGGTAAAAGTAATTCTTTGCATTAATAAATTCTAAAATCGAAGATATCCATATGTAACTCTGAACAAAGTGAATGAAAAGTAAAAGAGGAAGGAAATAAGAAAGCAAACTGTAATGATAAAGACTTCAACGGAGGTAGTAACTCTTCTCAATATCCAATCCAAAAGCATAAAACTAGAAATATATGAATGTGAAGAACCCTAGAGGAGGTAATAGTTTTCTCTCCAAGATTCAAAACTAAAAACTAAAAATTGTGTAAAAGTGAATGTGTGTTGAGTCTCTGCTTGTCCCCTGGCTCTAGTCTGTATTTCTGGGCCAAAAACTGGGTCTAAAACTAGCCCAAAATCGCCCCTAGCGTCTTCTGCAATTTCTGCATGTGGCGCACGTCACGCGTACACGTCGATGGTCTTCTGCACGTGTCATGCGTGCGTATCAGTCACGTGCACGCATCGCTGTGCAATTTCGCTTGTCACGCATACGCGTCATGTACGCGTACGCGTCGCTGTGAAAAGCTCCAAGTCAAGCGCACCCGTGAGCTATGTGTGCGTGTCGATCCTCGCTGGTCATCTCCTTTATTTCTTGTGTTCCTTCCATTTTTGCAAGACTCCTCTCCATCCTCTAAGTCATTCCTACCCTATATAGCCTGAAAACACTTAACACACAGATCACGACATCGAATGGTATAAAGGGGAATTAAAAATACTCAATTTAAAGGCTTAAGAAGCAAGTTTTCAATCATAGAACAAAATTGGGAAGGATTTGTAAAACCATGCAAATTGTATGAATAAGTGTGCAAAGAATTGATAAAAACCACTCAATTTAGCACAAGATAAACCATAAAATAGTGTTTTATCAGACGCGTAAGCGTGGACGACACGTACGCGTGACAAAGCGTCATGTGCTGCAGATATTAGAATTCGCTGGGGGCGATTTCTGGGCTGTTTTTGGCCCAGTTTCAAGCCCGAAAATGAAGATTAGAGGCTGCAGATTGGAGCGGGAAGGAGAAGGAATCATTCACACTTTCATTCACAATTATTAGGTTTAGATGTAGTTTTCTAGAGAGAGAAGCTCTCTCCTCTCTCTAGGTTTTAGGGTCTTAGTTTTATTTCTTCTACATTCTATTATTCTAGCATCTTAGTTTATCTTCTTTTGTTGATTTATTTATTTTCCAATTTAGTTTATGAACTCTTGATGTTAGATTCAATTTCCATATTAATGCAATTTATGTTTTTCATATTTATGATTACTTTCTTTAATTTGTGTTATTGATGCTTGCAATCGGTTATTTAAATTTAATATTCCTTGTTACTTTTCTATGCTTTTAATGTTGTGCCTACCAAGTGTTTGATAAAATGCTTGGTAGGATTTTAAATTAGATTTTTGGTATTCTTAGCTTGGATTGATCAATTAGAGACTCTTGAGTTATCAAAATTTCTTTGTTGATTGGTGATTGAGACTTACTAGTTAGCTTAGGCTTCACTAAATCTAGTCTTTGATTAGGACTTGTGAACTTAAGATGATTTTTCTCACTTGACTTTCCTTCATTGTTAGAGGTTGACTAAGTGAAAGTAAAAGGCAATTACCATCACAATTGATGATGATAATGAGGATAGAAATTCCAATTCTCAATCATTGTTAGGACTTTTCTTAGTTGTTATTTTATTTCCTTGTTATTTACATTACTTGTTCCTTATATCAAAACTCAAAAATATACTTTCTCATAACCAATAATAACTACACTTCCCTGCAATTCCTTGAGAGACGACCCGAGGTTTAAATACTTCGGTTTATTTTTATTGGGTTTGTATTGTGACAAACAAATTAAATTTTGATTGAGGATAATTTGTTGGTTTAGAACTATACTTGCAACGTGATATTTTTGTGAAAATCTTTACCGACATTTTTCCTCTGTCAAGTTTTTGGCGCCGTTGCCGGGGAATTGCAAATGTGTGCCTTATTATTGGTTATTGTGAATATGTTTGCTTTTCGTTTCTTTGTTAGTTGTTTCTAGTTTTAGAAGTTTATTTTCATTATTTCTTATTATTTTTTGTTTTTATTTTTTCTAGTTACTATGAATTCTCACCCCATTGGTTATGAGAGTGGTTACAACTATGTTGTAGGAAATGGAAGCTACAATGAGAACATGCATCAAGGATGAGACAATCAATAGTGGGAGGAGCCTCAAGCTTATGGACAACCCTCTTGGCAATAACCTCCACCAACTTACTATGAGCAAGAGCCATTCCAAGGTGCATACCAAGACAATGGATATGGTGGACCCCTTGTAGTTACCAACAAGCCCCATTATATGCCTATGAACCCCCTCCTCAATATAGATTTGAACCACCATACTTACAAGCCACCTACAACTAAACACTTCCATATGACCCTAACCCATACCCACCATACCAACCACCTTATGAGCCATATGAAATATACATAGAGCCACCCCAATTTTAACCCAATTACTCCCAAGAACCACCACCCCAATATACACCACCTCCGATGTATGAAAAATTTCAACCACAATATGAATTTTCTTTTCCACCACAACCTTCCATAGGGGAATGTCAATATCCATCAATCCAAGAGCACTATGGTCCTCCTTATGACACCCAAGTGAAACAATAGCCAGTGGATCATCTCAAGGAGGAAATAGATCAACTTCAAGCAACCATCCGTCAAAAGTTCGACTCATGGGACTCATGCAATGAACACAGTATTTTCACGGATGAGTGTGTTGTGCAACAAGTGGAAAAGATGGAGAGTATTGAACCGCTACATCCGTATCATTATGAACCACCCTCTTATCATAAACCTTTCCTCTCAAGCAATGAACCCTCATATCCACTCCAATCTCCAATGGATGACACCCTTGGTGTTCTTCTTCAAGAGCAAAGAGAGATGCAAAGGGAGGTACGAAAATTCATGGCTGCTTTGACTGAGGTAGTAAGTCAATTAGCTTCCCAACGTTTGGACACTCAAGGAACTCCCATGGCTACATGTGGAGAATCTAATGAAGAACGTAGCATGAAGGAGAGACTAGAAACGCCGGTGGAAAGTGAGGAATGTGAATTTGTATTGGAACAATTGGAAGAAGCCGTACCTGTTGAAGAGGAAGAAGTGGTTGAAGACTTAGGAGATGCTGAACCTCCATGGGAATCTAGAGTTGTAGAGTATTCCTCTAAGAAGCTTGCATTTGATGTTGAGGAGGGTAGTGCACAACCTCCAAGGCATGTTCTCTATAAAGAATTGGACGGGATAGATCAAGAAGCAAATTCCCTTGGTGATGATCATGAATCAAGCCCTGCTAGTAATGAATTTGCACCCATAAGTGAACCCCTTGAGTTTGAAGAACCTTCTCCCGATAAAATTGAAAGCAACATTGAGGTAGACTTCTCTCAACCTCATATTTATGATTTGAGTGACGGAGAAGAGTTGGGTGAACTTGGTGAGGAAGAGCTTAAAAGTGAAGAATCCTTTCAAAAGGTGGAAGTCCTTCGAAAAGGTTGGACGGGAGTTGAATATGCTTTGTCAATAACGTTGGAGAATTCTCTACCTAGGTTACCGTCTACTCCTTCATTTGAGTGGGTAAAACTTATCTCTATTCACTTTACTGTCCCACTTGAGTATAGTATTCTTGAGACAGATGACCAACTTAGGAGGCTTTGTGGAATGAAGCGTAAGAGAAGGATGTTTAGTGGTTGGAGTTGCAAATCAAGGCTCATCAAGGTTGAGATTTCAGGAGCTAGATGCAAGGGCTAGACTGGGGATAATTTGGTTAGATCTAAGAGAAGAGTTTGGTACTTCATTGAGAATTCGGATTGCTTGCCACTCAGTTGGAACAATGATGATCCACTTAAAGACGGGTGTAGAAACAGGATTTGGGATCCCGGCATACAGGAGGATCAACTTTGGGAGCTCAAAACTTGTGAAGAACTTCATCAAGGCTTGGTGAAGTAACTTGGAAATGTTGGAACTTATTGGAAGTCCAAGCGTTGGTGGAAGTTTCAAGATGAGTTCAAGCACAAGCCACCATGACAAAGAGCTCGCCAAATGTCCAACTTAAGGACTTTAACTAAAAGTGCTAGGTGGGAGACACCCCACCATGGTAAATTCTTTCTAGTTTCTTTTATTTATATTGGTAATAAGTTAAATTTTTATTTTAGCTAGGTTTATTTAGTTTACGTTGTCATTTCGCTTGTTTATTAATCTTTGACATTACTTTGGTAGCCTATTAATTAAAAAAAATTTCATGTGACGCGCAAGCGTCAATGACGCGCACGCGTCATATGGAGGCTCGCTCGCTATTAAAAATGAACAAAGAGTTATGCTAGAGACGTGCAGGAAGGGTGCCTGGCGCACAAACCACCCCACGCGTATGCGTCACCTGCAATTTTTTCAATCCACACGTAAGCGCCAGCGACGCGTAAACGTGGAATGAACATCAGCGTAATTTGGTAATTGGACAGAGAGTTGGGCTAGAGGTGTGCTGCAACTGTGCGTTTGGCACGAACAGTTGTCACGCGTACGCGTGACCGACGCTCACGCATCATTTTTCATTTGTGGGACGTCCACGCGTACGCGTGGACGACGCTTACGCGTTATATGCCTGTTTCTGTTTTCACGCGTACGCGTGATGCATGCGCGTGTGTCGTGTCCGCTTCCTGTTTTCCATCTTACTTCTTTCTTCTCTTCTTTCTCCTTCTTTCTTCCTCCTTTCTTACTTTCTTCTTCGTCATTTCTTTAACTTCTCATCCTTATTCTCTTTCATTCTCATTTACTTATTGCATTTGTATACTTTCATTCATTGCATTTCAATTTTGTGCATGTTTTTATTTTCTTTTCTAAGTTTATTATTTTTCCATTGGTGTTAAATGTTCTTCTTCAACTGTTGTATTTTTTTCTTGCATTATTTTTGTGCTTAGTGACTTGTTTTATATTGTTGGGTGATATTATTTATAAGTCAATGCTAATCTTTTATGACACTTGTATCTCTTTTTCACTGATATGAACTTATATTGTCTTTCATGACCAACTCTTTCTCTCCCTCGTTGTTGCATTTCTTGCACTATTGATATGCCATTTGCCTATATTATTTTCTCACTTGCATGTTGTAGCTACCATGTAGTTGAGAACATTATTATTCTTTTGCAATAGCCCCCTATATTTTATTTCTTTTCATATCTTTGTTTGTGGATTATTTTTCTTCCTTTTTCTCTTCTTTCAAGATGGCCACCAAGAAGGAAAAAGGAAAAATTTCTAACTGGGGCACAACAAGTCTCTCTGCACCATCTTTTGAGAAAAAACATCAGTTGCAGCTACCCGTCCACTTGCACATCTTAGCATGCATCGAGGACGGTGCAATCTTTAAGTGTTGGGAGGTCGATACCGACTTCCGTGGGTTAGTTATTTTCTTCTCAACACCAAGGTTTAATTTTCTTTGTTATTTCATTGTTGCATTTGCATGATTGATCGCATATTTGTTAGATTTTGTGCATATTCTACCACTACTTGGTTGATGTGATGAATTCTTTTCCAAGAAACTATTTTATAGCAATTCACTAATTTGAATTAAAATTTTTGTTAAACTTTGCTTGAAGAATTTATTTTGGAACATGGTTTTAGAGCTCGAACACACAAAACTAGTGAGATTTTGAGCCTATTTGATTGGTTGCATTTTATCAACCAATACTTTATTTTGGTGTGTGTTGTTCTCCCTAAAATTGTGATCTTCGTCTTGCTTGATTCTATATTTCTATTGTTTGATGTATTTATGCAGTTATGTAATTGAGGCCCTTGTTTCACTATAGCTCACATACCCATATGGCCTTACCCTTTCATTATCCTTTGCAAACCAATGTTGAGCCTTTTTAACCTCATTTATTCTTTACTTTAACTCATCACTAACTCTAAGCGGAAAATAATAATGTCCTTAATTTGAATCTATAGTTAGCTTAGACTAGTGAGAGTGCTCATGAATTAAGTGTGAAAAAATTGGGTTTAAAAACGTTTGGTTTGGGAATTGGGTGTTTTGTATTTTTATTAAAATGTGAAGAAAATGTTGAGAATATGTTCATGCATTCAATACCTTAATCATATGCATTGAGAAAAACAAAACAAAAGAAAAAAAACAGAAAAAGAAAAAAAAAGAGCAAATAATAAAAGGGGACAAAATGCCCCAAAGTAAGTGGTGATAGCAATGCATATGTACTGTACTCAAAATTTAGATGCATGAATATGTGAAAAACATGGTTAATGAATAGTTAGGTTTTGTATGTTTTACATGGATTCTCTTAGGTTAGGTAGAGAGTTTAGGTTGATCAAGGA
The DNA here is from genome assembly GCF_000816755.2 of Arachis ipaensis. Taxonomy (NCBI): domain Eukaryota; kingdom Viridiplantae; phylum Streptophyta; class Magnoliopsida; order Fabales; family Fabaceae; genus Arachis; species Arachis ipaensis. The sequence continues at coordinate 42,133,820 of NC_029793.2, read as the reverse complement.
TTCAGATTTTAGTCCACTTGACTAAATACATTCCTACCTTGACCCTAACCCCATTACAACCCTTAAAAGACGTCTTGATATGTGTATTTGTGCATTAAGCTTTTGTTGATTGATAGAAGAAGAGCAAGTCTTAGAAAGCAAGGTTAGTAGAGAATTGAGAGAATCGAACCTTAAACACTTGAATGAGTAGAGTGTATACACTTCCGGTGAGGGTTTGATGCTCGATTCTTTGTTCCTAGCTTTCATGAGCTATCTTCTTTTGCAAGTCTATTTGTACTTCATTTTATGATTCGAATTAGTGGAATTTCGTTCATATTTGTTTTTGGAGAATTTGATTTACTTTTAACCATTCATATAAATAGGTTGCATTTCAGAATTTCTACAATTCCTCTTCACTCTTTTGGTTCTCTTGAGCTTAGTATGAGGACATGCTATTGTTTAAGTGTGGGGAGATTGATAAACTACTATTTTACGGTTTATTTTCTATTGAATTGAGTAGATTTTATCCACTATTCCTACACTTATTCATATAAATCGCATGTTTTATGTTTTCCTTTCTAATTTTGTGCTATGATTGAAAACATGCTTATTTGGCCTTAAATTACTAATTTTTAATCCTCTCTTATTACCATTCGATGCTGTGATATGCGTGTTCAGTGTTTTCAGGTTTTATAGGGCAGGAATGGCTTAGAGGATGGAAAAGAAGCATTCAAAAGTGGAAGGAACACAAGAAATTGATGTTTTGAGAAACTGGCATCGACGCGTACGCATGAGCGACGCATACGCGTGACTGGTGCAGGAGACAAGCAACGCGTACGCGTGACTAGGAGTTTGTTCAGTGACGCGTACGCGTGGACGACGTGTACGCGTGACAAAGCGTCACGTGCTGCAGATATCATAATTCGCTGGGGGCGATTTATGGGCTGTTTTTGCCCCAGTTTCAAGCCCAAAAATGAACTTACTTTAATTTAGTTTCTCTTCTACATTCTATTATTCTAGCATCTTAGTTTATCTTCTCTTGTTGATTTATTTATTTTCCAATTTAGTTTATGAACTCTTGATGTTAGATTCAATTTCCATATTAATGCAATTTATGTTTTCCATATTTATGATTGCTTTCTTTGATTTGTGTTATTGATGCTTGCAATTGGTTGTTTAAATTTAATATTCCTTGTTATTTTTCTATGCTTTTAATGTTGTGCCTACCAAGTGTTTAATAAAATGATTGGTAGGATTTTAAATTAGATTTTTGGTATTCTTAGCTTGGATTGATCAATTAGAGACTCTTGAGTTATCAAAATTTCTTTATTGATTGTTGATTGAGACTTGCTAGTTGGCTTAGACTTCACTAAATCTAGTCTTTGATTAGGACTTGTGAACATAAGTTAATTTTACTCACTTGACTTTCCTTCATTGTTAGAGGTTGACTAAGTGAAAGCAAAAGGCAATTACCATCACAATTGATGATGATAACGAGGATAGGAATTCCAATTCTCAATCCTTGTTAGGACTTTTCTTAGTTGTTATTTTATTTCCTTGTTATTTACATTACTTGTTCCTTATTTCAAAACCCAAAAATATACTTTCTCATAACCAATAATAACTACACTTCCCTGCAATTTCTTGAGAAACGACCCGAGGTTTAAATACTTCGGTTTATTTTTATTGGATTTGTATTGTGACAAACAAATTAAATTTTGATTTAGGATAATTTGTTGGTTTAGAACTATACTTGCAACGTGATATTTTTATAAAAATTTTTACCGATATTTTTCCTCCGTGACCTCTTCACGAAGAGCTCGGACGCGGAACCACGACACCAAACAAGTCGGACGCTGTCACCCAAAGAGACCTGGACCTCACGTTCAAGTCCAAATCAACATTTCAGATAAACCTCGAAACAACATTCATGTTTATTATAATATTTTTAAATTTTAAAAGTTATTTTATCAAATCAAGTTTTACCAAATCAAGTTTACGAGTATTCACAATGTGGACATGAGACACTAAGATACAAAGACTTTGTATACAAATTATAATAATATTTTAGGATCAAAATCTTTTAAAATGAGAAAGTTGGTAAAGTAGTTAAGTGAAGAGTTAATCACTCAATTAAAATAGTAGATTACATATTTTATGAAAGTTACAAAATTAATGGTGATTAACTTCTCACTCTATTACTTTACTAATTTCTTTACTTTAAAGGATTCAAATTTAATATTTTAATATTTTTAATATTTTTT
>NC_029793.2:42121428-42131066 GCF_000816755.2 Arachis ipaensis | reverse complement strand
AAGTTGTTTTTGTATCAAATAAATAAATGAGTTAATACTCACATTGGTTTATAAAGTTACATTCACTCTTCGATCTCATTTCTAAAATTTCAATTTATTCAATTTAATTTTGCAACGTGGCATCTGCAACTTACATTAGTCCTTAATCCTTTTTTTTTTCCACAAAACTGTTAACAGAATGTTAAAATGAATTGACGATTATCACGCTAGATCAAATTGTCTAATGACTATTTGATGTGAAGAAATAACCCTTCACTATAAATTGTTACGACTGCCTACTCTTTATCCAAGTGAAAAGAAATACCGTTTATTATACTTCAATAATTAAAAATATAAAATTAATTGGTTTATTTTATTATTTTTTTATTTTTGATTAGTTTTTTATCAATTAATTTTTATTTTAAATTGAATTAATTTAATGACCAATTTTTGATTAATCAAATTAAATCGACCAATTTAGTCTAGTTATTAGAATTACGATGAGAGAAAGACTTGTTATTAGAATTACGATGAGAGAAAGACTTGTTAAGATGTTCTGGTAAACAAAATTTTACATGTATATAATGTAAAACAATTTAATACATATTATGATTAAAAAAAATAATATTTAAAAGTTTATATACTTATCCGATTAGTCTTCGTCTTGGGCATACTGTGAGAAATCAAAGTTTATATACAAATCCGATGTGTGTATAATGTAATATTATATAGTTTAGATATTTGATTGAAGTAATTTTGATAATTTGTTTTGAAATTTGATCAGTTAATTAGGAATGAGTACAAGATCATCACGAAGGTCCTTGTTAATAGGCTTCGTCCTCATCTTGCGGAGATTGTTGGCCCGCTTCAAGGAGGATTTATTTTGAGATGAGGAACTCCTGACAACATCATTATTGCTCAAGAAGTTCTCCACTTTATGAAGAAGACTAAATTAAAGAAAGGCACACTGACCTTTATGATTGATCTGGAGAAAGCTTATGACAGAATTGACTGGAGGTTTTTAGCTCATACCCTTAAGAGTTTTGGTTTTTCTATTCCTACAATTAATTTGATTATGAATTGTGTCACTGCTTCTTCCTTATCTATTCTTTGGAATGGGAATCGTCTGAATGGCTTTACTCCTAGTCGAGGTCTTAGACAAGGAGACCATATGTCACCCTATCTTTTTGTGTTGTGTATGGAATGATTGACATGCTTTATTAGTCATCAGGTTGATTTGGGCTTGTGGGAGCCGGTTGCTATTTCTAGAGGAGGACCAAGAATATCCCACTTAATGTTTGCGGATGACTTGCTTCTATTCTGTAAAGCTACAAAGTGACAAGTGCAAAATGTGATGTTGGTTTTAGAGACTTTTTGCAAAGCATCTGGGATGAAGATTAATGTGGAGAAGTCTAAAGCGCTTTACTCCAAGAATGTCTCTGCAACAAGGAAAGAGGTTTTCATTGGGGTATCCTCTATCAGATTTGTCCAGGACTTGGGCAGGTATCTTGGAGTTACCCTTAGCCATTCTAGGGTGACTCGTTCAGCTTTCAATGGTGTCCTGGATAAGATTCGGAGTAGGCTAGCAAGCTGGAAAGGGAATTTACTCAATCGGGCTGGTAGACTCTGCTTGGTTAATTCTGTTGTAGCCGCTATTCCCACGTACCAGATGCAGGTCTCTATTTTTCCCAAAGGAATCATTAGTAAATTGGAGTCTATGATGAGGAATTTTCTTTGGAAAGGACAAGTTGATGGAAGAGGATTGAATCTTGTTAGTTGGAAGGTACTGGTTACTCCAAAAAAATATGGAGGTTTGGAGATTAGAGATCCTTATTGTGTAAATATTGCTCTTCTTGGGAAGCTAGTTTGGACTTTTTTCCAGCAGCCAAATAAGCTATGGGTCCAATTGTTGGATGCCAAATACCGATCATCTATATATGACTATTTTAGTTATCCTAAGAACAAGGACTCTCCCATTTGGAGGTGTCTTTGCAAGGCTTGGAAAGTGTTGAAGGATGGGTTTGCTTGGTGTATTGGAGATTTGAACCAGAATTTTTGATTTTCTAGCTGGAGGAGAGAAGGACGGTTATCTAATGAGATGGATTATGTTCTCATTTTTTATTCGAATCTCCGGATACAGAATATTTGGTCGGTTGGTAGGTGGCATTTGGATACTCTTTATTCTCCTTTATCTCAAAATCTGAAAGGTAATATTCTCTCTTACAATCCAGATGAACAAGCAGGTCCGGAAGTGGGTTGGTATTGGTGTGGGTCGCCAAAGTCTATGACTCACGCAATGGTTACTTGTGGTTGTGTAAGCAGCTATTTGGTTGGGAGGAGCAGGAGAATTGGCTTTGGCTTTGGCATCAGCTTGTTCCGGAAAAGCATAAGTTTTTGGCTTGGTTGTGTCTTAAGGAGGCTCTTCCTACTGCAAGTTTTCACTTTAGAAGAGGGATGTCATCATCGGATAGGTGTCCAAGATGTCTTTCTAGCCAGGAATCGGTTTTACATTGTATTCGGGATTGTCCAAAAGCTCAGCTTGTTTGGCATAAGTTGGATATTTCTTGTCATCCTTTGGATTTGAAGAACTGGTTCTTGTATCATAGCAGAGAGCATCCGTTCAAGTTCTTTTCGGGACTTTGGTGGATATGGAGAGCAAGGAATAATGACATCTTTAATCCTCATGAAACTTGGCCTCCGAAAAAAGTGATTTGTCTGGCATTAACTTCAAAAAAAGGAGCTTAGGAATATTTTTGAATTACAACGTATGTCCCTTCTCTCTACTCTAAATGGTTTTTGGAATCCCCATCCATTGGTACTTTTAAGATTAATTGTGATGCTAGTTATTTTGGTTCGGGTGATAGTGTTGGTTTTGCTTGTGTTATTAGAGATTGTAATGGGAGTTGGCAAAGGGGGTGTTTGGGAATGATTGAGAGTAATAGTATTCTTCAAGGAGAATTATTTGCCATTTGGAGAGGATATCTCTTAGCTTGGGATGTGGGTCAACGAGATGTTATTTGTGAGACGGATTGTGTGGAAGCATTTAATCTTGTTACTCAAGATGGTTTTGGGTTTATTGATCCATTGGTACTCAAAATAAGAAATATCATGCATTGAAATTGGCGTGTTGACTTTCATTTGATTATGAGAGATGCAAACACGGTGGCAGATACTATGGCAAAGATGGCGATGAAGTTACAACTTTCACATGTGGAGCTTCTTTCACCTTGGGAGGAGTTTAAGAGTAGTCTTAAACGGGACTGTCCCTCTATTTAAGCAGTTCCTTATTTTGTTTATTTTATTTTTCTTTATTTAGTTTATTTCAGTCACCAAAAAAAGATTCAATTTATTCAAATTTTACGCCGTTAAAAATAGTTTGTATTGAGTTAGAGAAAGATTGTGATAATTAGATGATGAACAAACTTCGATATTTCTCCTCCATATAACCGTTACGTTCCTTGAGCTATTTAGTTTATTCTAAAGATCATATTTACTTTGACAATCAGGATCAGAGCATCCGTAATGGATAGATGTGGCAATGGATAGAAGAGGGTAGAGTTTCGTGGGTTGAGATTTTTATATAAATATAATTCGATCTATTTTATTTGTGGGTTGAAAATATCTTAATCCTAATCTTAATCCTACTCGCTCTTAACTTACAGGTACCCTCTATGGAAGACTTCCTGTCTTGTTGAACCTCCAGCGACGAATCCTATCAATTTCTGCGATTTGTCCCCAGTGTCAGATAGGAGAGGAATCGACTATGCACTGCTTATTCACTTGCAATAAGGCAAAAAAAGTATGGCTCAAAAGTCCATTTACATGTGTGATGATAGGAGAAGAGGAAGAGGAACTCTATCAGTGTTGGAGGAGAAAGAAAGCTTACCTATTAGGAAGTGGAGGTGACTAACAAAACTTGCTCTTGGTTGGAATTATGTGCTGGAATATTTGGAGAGCTCGAAACTGCTTGGTCTTTGAACATAAAGAAATTCCACCGGAAGAGACAGACCGAATTTCTCGAAGAATGTTGATGGAAGTGGTGACTATTTCCCTAATTTCCTTCTAGTGAAACGTTAGGGATTAAAGCCCCTTTTAGATCTTTTGTCCTTTTATTATACCCTTTCTAATTCTTCCTTTTATTATACCCTTTCTAATTCTTCCTTTTATTATGTTGCTTTATAACTCAGCACGGGAGTTGATTGGGAATTTTCCATTCTCTTTTTTTGTCCTACATGGACCTCTTGTATTCCTTGGATTATGAAATGAATACCACTTGACTTTAGAAAAAAACTTACAGGTACCCGATCCTATTCGCAGGTTATAAAAAAAAATACAACATTATTATATAACTTGATGATAATTTAAAATAGAACATAGGGGGGCACTTGCCCCCACTCCCATTTCAATTTTTTTTAAAAAATATACATATATAATATACCTTTATTTTAAATTTTAAATGATCTCACTACAAATAAACTGAAGAAAATCTCATGCCCTAAGCTGTTCAAGCTGTGATGTTGATGGTTTGATGAACGAAAAGGGATTAAGAGAGGGAGAAAGATAAGTTCTTCTCATTGTTGAAGAGAATGAATAATCTCCTTATAAAATATTTGTTGAGTTATTACACCTTATATACTATGTACTCTTTATGTATTCTCACTAAAAAATAATTACAATGATAAGCCTATTATTGATAAAGAAATAATCTAGGTAACACCCCCTGCAAGCTAGAATTGTGTAAATCTAACAATCCTACCTTGGAAACATTAGCAAGAAAAGGACCCGGTGGCAGAGCTTTGGTAAGAAAATTAGCAAGTTGATCTTTGGAACGAACTGGCATAAGATGAATGAGACCAGACAAATGCTTTTCACGAACAAGGTGGCAGTCCACTTCAATGTGTTTTGTTCTTTCATGAAAAATGGGATTATTGGCAATGTGAATGGCTGACTGGTTGTCACAGAATAGAGTGATAGACTTTTAAAGCGGCAAACTAATGAAATCCATTAAGAAAGATAACCAATTAGCTTCACAAGTGGCAATAGCAAGAGACCTATATTCAGCTTCTGTAGAGGACTTGGCAACTGTGGTTTTCTTCTTACTCTTCCAGCTAATGAGAGAGTTCCCAAGCATGAAGCAATAACCGAAAATGAAGCGACGAGTATCGGCACAGGTAGCCCAATCAGCATCGACAAATCCAGTGAGATGCAGATTAGAAGTAGAGGAGAAGAAGAGACCAGTTGTAGGTCGGCCTTTTAAATATTGGAGTACGCAAAAAGCATCCTGTAGGTGAGAGGTGGTTGCACAGTCCAAAAATTGGCTCAAACGTCCCACAGCATAAGAGATATCGGGTCTAGTGTTTGTGAGGTAAAGGAGTCGGCCAATGAGATGTCTGTAAACAGTGTTGTCTGTTAAAATGGTACCTGATTCCTTTGAGAGTTTCTGACTATAATCAAATGGGGGTAGAGAGAGGCTTGCAATCTAAATAACCAAAATTCTTGAGAAGGTCCATGGTGTACTTTCGCTGATGAATGTGAATTCCAGATGTAGAGCGTGCTACTTTCATTCCCAAGAAGTATTTGAGATCACCAAGATCCTTTATTTTGAATTTGTCATCCAAATTTTGCTTGATGGAATTGATTTTGCCAATGTCATTCCCGGTTAAAACCAAGTCATCAACATATACTAGAATGGCAGTGAAGCTTTCAGATTGTTTCTTGATGAAGAGTGAATGATCATAAAAAAATTGCTTATAACCAGCATCCACAAGAGTCTGAGTGAGCTTAATGTTCCATTGCCTGCTTGCTTGCTTAAGCCCATATAGAGACATTTGCAATTTACAAACCAAACTTGGTTGTGACACAGTCAAACCGGGTGGTATCTTCATATAAACTTCCTTGTCCAAATCTCCATGAAGGAAGGCAGTGTTGACGTCCAGCTGTTTCAAATGCCATTTCTTTGCCGCTGCTAATGCTAACATTACTCGTAGGGTAGTCATTTTGACAACTGGACTAAAGGTGTCACCATAATCGACTCCTTGCACTTGAGTGAATCCTTTTGCAACTAGCCTCGCTTTGTGCCTCTCTATGGTACCATCGGGATTGAATTTTACCCAAAAAACCCATTTGTAACCCACAGCCTTCTTGTCTGTTGGAGTTCAGTGAGACACCAAGTTCTGTTCTGATCTAGAGCTGTCAATTCATCTTGTATTGCCTTTCTCCAATATTCATGTGCAGCCGCTTTCTCATAAGTACTAGGTTTTTGATTTGAGGTGATGGATAGAGAAAGTGACTTATATTTTGGGGTTAGTTTATCATATGACAAGTGTTGTGAGATAGGATATAAAGAGTTAGAGTTGGTAAAGTTGCTAGAGTTAGCTGTGTGAGTTGTCATACAATGATAATCCTTCAAATAAGCAGGCGGTTTCTTGACTCTTTCAGATTTTCTAGTAATGCAGTCATGTGTGATGTCAGAGTGTTGTGATGCAGGTACATTGTTAGTGTATGGTGTGGTAATGGGTGCAATGGTGTGTGAGGAAATTGCTGAGTGCATTGAGCTTGAGAAATGTTTATTTGAATCTGTGAGTGTGGTATGTGTAGGTGATTGCAAATGATGTGTGGATGTTGTATCATATTGAAAAAGATTAATGCATTGTGGAGTATGAGTAGGTACCACAGAAATGTCAGTGCTAGTGGAATGTAAAAATGGAAAATGAGTTTCATAAAAAGTTACATTTCTAGATATGAAAATTTCCTTTGATTTTAAATCAATAAGTCGAAAACCCTTTGTTCCTAATTTAAAACCGAGAAAAGCTATTTTTCTGGCTCTTGGGTCTAATTTTGTTCTTGAATTTGTTAATGTGGAGGCATATGCAAGAGAACCAAATACTCTTAAATATGAAAGGTCAGGTAAGTTACCATACAACAGCTTGTAAGGACTAGCATTATCCAAGTTAGTGCTGGGCAGCCTATTAATTAGGTGAATGGTGTGAGCAACTGCGTATTGCCAAAAATAATGTGAAATTCCTAATTAAAATAGCAGTGCTCTAGCAACACCTAAAATATGCTGGTGTTTTCTCTCTACAATCCCGTTTTGCTCTGGTGTTTCTACACAAGAAGTTTGGTGTTAAATTCCAGTTGATGCAAAAAAGGATTTTAGAGTGAACTATGGCCCATTGTCAGTCCTTATACACTTAACTTGTTTTTCAAATTGTACTCTAACAAAATTCACAAAATTAATAACCAATTGTGATGCTTCAGATTTGGTTTTCATAAAAAAAATCCAAGTGAATCTGCTCTTGCCATCCACCACAGTAAAAAATACCTATGTTCTTCATTGGAAGGGACAGAAATAGGACCCCAGATATCCATATGAACTAAGTCAAAATAATCTTTTATTTCAGTTGTACTAAGATTAAAAGATAATTTCTTTTGTTTTGCAAAATGACATGAATCACAAGGAAGTTTTGAAGCAATACAATCTATAAAAGGATAATACTTCTTCAGAAAAATCAATTTATGCATGGGTATGTGTCCTAATCTAAGATGCCAAATGTTGTTGTGCTCACTGTGTGAAGGTGTGGTGGAATGAGTAGTAGTCGTAGTTGCCGCCAATGAAGCTTGCTTTGTTGGAAGAGGGGGAAAGTGAGAGAATTCTGGTTCTCTACTCATTGTATATAACCCTTCTATACACTCAACAATGCCAATCATCTTTGATGTGGATCAATCTTGTATCTCACAACACTTATCATTGATTAACATTTGACAATATAAGTTTGAGGTTAACTTTGACACAGAGATCAGTTTAAAATCAAAAGAAGGAATGTATAAAACATTTTTGAGAAAATTTTTTTAGAGAATGTGATTGTGCCAATGATGGTGCTAACAGTTTTGGTCCCATTTGGCAATATCACATTGATTGGAGCAATATTTTGAAAACTTGCAAAATCTTTTAAGTCAAAAGTCACATGATCTGTTGCACTGGAATCAATGACCCATAGTGCAGATTTTGGAGTGATAATACTCAGAATTCTTGCATTAAAATGTAATGCAATAGTTTTACCTGGAGTGGAAGTCTGAATGGAATTAGTCAAAATTTGATTTGCATTATGAGGTTGTTGCTGCACACTTTTGTCTTTGATCAACTCTAACAAGGCAAATATTTGCTCTGGAGTGAACCAAGATCTTGATATTCCAGTGTTCTCTTGGAGACAATTGAGCTGGGATTGTTTGTCACTAAGTATATCATCATGCCCCTCAGTGATCACGTGATTGATGGTGGTGTTATGTTGCTGCTGTTGATAGAAATGGGAGGAGTGCCCATGCTTCTTATAGCATACATCTTCTGTGTGACCTTGCTTGTTACAATGAGAGCAAGCCAATGTAGCTCCATGACCTCTACAATGGGAGGATCTGTTTACCATGTTCGCCATTTTGAGAAATCAATGAATTACAGAATAATAAGGATTCAGATTTTCTTCCTTCCAACTCGTTGATCGGAACAGTTATGTTCACCAAGAAAGAATCTTGCGAAATAGCCTCTCATCAAACTCTATTGGATGAGTTTGAAGGAAGAGGTAAGAATGGGGGAAAGAAAATGTCGAAAGAAAAATTAGGGATAGAAAGAAAATGGCAAAATTGGATTGGATCTCAATTCACAACTTTTTTTTATTTGATTCACAGCTTGGTTGCTCTCCACGCTTACCGCACCATGAAGAAAATCTCATGCCCTAAGCTGTTCAAGCTGTGATGTTGATGGTTTGATGAACTAAAAGGGATTAAGCGAGGGAGAAAAATAAATTCTTCTCATTGTTGAAGAGAATGAATAATCCCCTTAGAAAATATTTGTTGAGTTATTACACCTTATATACTATGTACTCTTTATGTACTCTCACTAGAAAATAATTACAATGATAAGCCTATTATTAATAAAGAAATAATCTAGGTAACATAAACTAAGCCTAATTATTTAAAATCCCATATCCACTTTATCTCTCTATCATTTTGATTATTAGTTAACTTAATCAAATTTAGTCTTCTCCCATTCTCAAATCCAACCGTCACCACTCCTTTATTCTTTTAAATCTCTTCTTAGTTTCATATTTTCAACCTTCTTTTTCTATTTTTTTAGTGGTAATCTTCTCTTCATTAAAAAGTAAATTTTAAATATTTTATTTTTTTTATATAACTCTCTATAACTCTATGTATCTTTCAATTTTATTGTTTCTCTTTTTGATATTTTCAAACCATACAAAAATTCTACTTATACTCTATTCTATCTATTACAAATCGAATTTATAACTCTACTTAATCGAATGGAGTCGAATTAGATATCTAAAAATAAGGTATATATTGCCATTCCTGTCTATGAGTAACTAGCAGTGTAACACATTTCTCATTCTCTTCTTTCTTTGTATCTACTCTTTCTAGTTCCATTCCAATTACTCGTCAATCAGGAATTCATAATTCATAATTCATAATTGTTCACAAATCACAAGGATCCAACCGTGGATGCTGACCAAGACCCTAACCAGAAGCCACATTAACCTGGCAGTAGTAGCAGCAATGATAGCAACGGAACGACTGTTCCACCACTGACGTCACCACGAGTAATGAATTTAAAAAATTTTCACAGTAAGACAATTTATATAACATTAACGATA
>NC_029793.2:42105097-42121399 GCF_000816755.2 Arachis ipaensis | reverse complement strand
ATATATATATATATATATTCATTAAATAATTATTTAAAAATTCACTTCCCAATACAATTAGAAGCTGACTCTTATTGATATTTGTTCTGAGGGTTACCTAAAACGTTAATTTGGACCTGAACGTGAGGTCCAGATCCCTTAGTATGACAGTGTCTGACCTCTTTGGTGCCGAGGTGCCGCTTGTCCGAGTTCCTCGTGAGGAGGTAGAGGGTGGTACCTACAAGAGACTCCGATGCTTAAGTTAGCAAGGGGTTTAGGCAGGTTTTTAGTAAATTAGAATGTGAATATACCTGAGGGTGTCATTGTATTTATAGTAGAGTCGATAACAACCTTTGTTGGAGTAGTTCCATCTTTTTTTATGGATAACTGTTTCCTTTATCTTAGGAATTTGTTAAAACTTATCTTGTTAGAGAAGATACAGATTCCAGTCGAGATTTTTGTGGGTAGTTACCTACTTTGAGCAGGTAAAGCTTTTCCCCTTTTTACTGGTGTTCCACCTCTTTAAAGAGGCCGGGTACATCGAGAAGGCCACCTTTTCTGATAGGACTTTTATCTCTATTGGGCCTGGTTTTTATTTATTAGACTAGGGTATGAACAGTGCCCCTACTTGAGTCTGTATTCTTTTATGGGTCAGGCTCAAGTATCTCACGACTTCTATTTTTTTTTACGTCGGTCCTGTTATCGTTGAGAGGTCGGGTTACCCGACGTGTTTGAAATTTTCGAACGTTACTTTCTTTAATGATGAGCGAACATTGCGCTACAGTTTTTCCTTGGAATCTGCGTACGTTTAAGGAGGAATAAAGGAGCTATTTGCCCTTTGTCTCTTATAAAAAGACTTTTCAGCTCTTCTTCTCCCTGAAAATCGCTCCATTTCCCTTTCCTTTCGAAGAACTTCCCTGTGCTTCTTTACCACTTTCCTTGTTTCCAAGATTTCTTTATCTTGGACTTTGAAGAGTTTTGCTTCGCCAGCTTTGAAAAGGAACGTTCACATTTTTGCTGTTTAGACGTGCCCTCCCTTTTTTTCATAGTCTTCATCGAGGTTGGTTTCGTTTCATCTTCTTCTTGAACTCTCATTTCTGTTTGCCTGTAATTTCTTTGTTGAATTTATTGAGTTTACCTCTACTGTCATTGCACTTTTTGTTGAAAAAAGTCTGTTTTGGCTTTTCTTGTGAGTTTGATGTGGAGCGCTTGAAACGTTTGAGAACGTTTGACAATGAAAGACTCTGAAAGACTCTCTTTTTTGCATTGATGTATCTGTTACCCTTTTGTTTATGTATTCGTTGCCCCTAATGGTGTCGCTTTAATGTGACGATGTTGCATAGGAGAGGCACCATTGGTTGCTCCGTAGGAAAATTTTTGAAAAGAGTAGCTTTCTTTTGGCTTTGTTAATTTACCCGACCTATTTTGGATGAGGTCCGACTTCTTTCAGTAATGGTCTTCTTTAACTTTGTAATTGTAGAAGTAGCCCTAATGTCTCGCACTGTTCTTACGAATATGTCAACCAAAGTCCCTCCTAGTCTTTCAGTTTGGGTAGACACTACTGTTCTTTCTTGTGTCCTTGTGACTGATAGGGAGTATTGTGAGGAATTTCGTAGGTATCATAGTATATGTGAGAGCAGAGAAGATTAGAGGAATTTTATTTTAAAGGGGCCTGATCTGGAAGAGAGAATGTGTTTCCCTCCCTTAGAGGATTCTGAGCGACCTTTCTTCTATGCTTATGATTGCTTCTTCACTAGGTTAGGTATCTGACTTCCTTTTATTGCCTTTGAAATGGATGTTCTATGGTCTTGCAACCTTGCCCTTAGTCAATTACACCCGAACTCTTGGGCTTTCATGAAAATGTACCAGCTCCTATGTCAAGAGCTGGATGTCCGACCATCCTTGCATGTCTTCTTTTACCCTTTTGTTGCAACAAAACCCTATAGCTCCATAAAGAATTCGGGCTGGATATCCTTCAGGGCCATTCAAGGTTGGAAGGTTTTTTCCATTTTCGATGATTCTTTTAACGACTTTAAAAATTACTTTTTTAAAGTCCTGGGTCCTGAGGGAGTCCAACCTTTCTTTTTACCCAAAAACCAAGAACCCCCTTTTCCCTTGTACTGGCAAGATACCCTTATAACCCTTAGGCGTGATGTGACCGAGATAGATGACCTGGAGAGGGGTGTTGTAGATTTCTTTTACATACCTGGGGCTGGGCTCCTTACTTGGATACGAAAATATTTTTGGGAGATTGAAGGACAAATTTCTGCTAGTAAAGAATTCACAAAAGTAATCACGTTGTAAGTATAGTTTCTAAACCAACAAAGAATCCTTTCGTACAAAAGTTTGGTTGTCACTTAAGCAAACCCAATAAAAATAATAACCGAAGTATTTAAACCTTGGGTCGTCTCTCAAGGAAATGCAGGGGGTGTGTTTATTATTAGTTATGAGAATTATCTTTTTGGGTTTTTGAATAAGGAACAAGAAAAGTAAATTGCAAGAATTAAATTAATAACTAAGAAAAGCTCTTGGCAAGGTATGAGAACTGGACGTCCTATCCTAGTTATCCTTATCAATCGTGATGAGAATTGTTCATTGCTCCCACTTAGTTAACCCTTACTAAATAAAGGAAAGTCAAGTGGACTAATCAATTTGATTCCTCAAGTCCTAGTCAATTCCTAAGGAAAGACTAGCTTTAGAGGGATCCAAATCAACCAACAATTCCAATTATCAGTCAACAAAGGAGTTTGATAACTCAAGGGTCTCCAATTACTCAACCAAAGCTAAGAATGTAAAAAAGCTAAAAATATGAAATACCTCAATTGCATTAAATAAAGAAATCAAATCTACCATGGAGTTCATAAACCAAATTGGGAAAATAAACAAATCAACAAGAGAAATAGATAAGCTAAAGGACTAGAACAAATAAAAGTAGAAGAGAAACTAAATTAAAGGAACATTGAACCTGGAATTGAGAAGAAATAAACCTAAAACTAAGAGAAATCCTAAAACCTAGAGAGAGGAGAGAGCCTCTCTCTCTAGAAACTACATCTAAAAACCTAAATTGTTGTGAATTGATGAATGAATGAATATGTGTTGTGTCTCTGCTTGTCCCCTGGCTTTAGTCTGCGTTTTTGGGCCGAAAACCGGGTCCAAACTCGGCCCAAAATCGCCCCAAGCGTTTTCTGCGATTTCTGCAAGTAGCGCATGTCACGCGTACGCGTCAGGCACGTGCACGTGTCGCAGTGCAGACTCCAATTCACGCGTACGCGTCAGGTACGCGCACGCGTCGATCCTCGCTGGTTATCTCCTTTATTTCTTGTGCTCCTTCCATTTATGCAAGCTTTCTCTCCCTTCTCTAAGCCATTCTTGCCCTATGAAGCCTGAAAATACTTAACGCACAGATCACGGCATCGAATGGTATAAAGAGGGATTAAAAATATACAATTTAAAGGCTTAGGAAGCAAGTTTTCAATTATAGAACAAAACTTGGAAGGAATTGTAATACCATGCAAATTGTATGAATAAGTGTGCAAAGGCTTGATAAAAACCACTCAATTGAGCACAAGATAAACCATAAAATAGTGCTTTATTAATCTCCTCATACTTAAACATTAGCATGTCCTCATGCTAAGCTCAAGGAGATAGAAAGAATGAATGGGGGAAAGTAAGACTCATGAGATGCAACCTATGAATGCAACTATATGCTAAGAGGTTTCTGTCTACTTGGTCAAAAGTAAATAGGCTTTTCAAGACAAAAATAAACAAAATTCCACTAATTCAAATCATACAATAAAGGACAAGTAAACTTGTAAGAAGATAGCTCATGAAAGCAGGGAACATAGAATCAAGCATTGAACCCTCACTGGTAGTGTATATGCACTCTAATCTCTCAAGTGTCTAGGGTTAATCACTCTACTCTTCTCTAGTCATGCTTTCTAGACTTTGTTCTTCATCTAACCAATCAACAAAAATTTAGTATACCAATGCAAACATCATGGGGTCTTTTCAAGGTTGTAATGGGGCCAAGATAAGGGTGAGGATATATGTATGACCAAGTGAGCTATAATATGAATCTTTGACTAACCTAAGCTCTTACCTAACACACACACACACACACACACAGACACACACACACACACACACACACACACACACACACACACACATACACACACTCTATGTAATTCTAAAATCATGCCTAGCTACCCATAATTTCCACTTTTGTATCACATACTCATGTACCAAATTTTTCTTAATTCTATCACATATGCATTGATCTTTTATTAAACCTAATATTGGGTAATTTTGTCCCCTTATTTAATTACTTATTTATTTAAATATTTTTGGTTTTTTTTATTAAAAATGATAAAGTAAACGTAGCATATTAATGCACATGGTTTTTTAATTTTTTTGGTCTCACATAAGTAGGTACCCAAATTTCTAATATTTTGTCAATAGAACACTGTACGCTTTCATCAACCCAAGTTCCCACAGTTTCCCACACTTAATTGATACATAATCTCTAACTTAAGCTAACCAAAGATTCACTTGGGGTAATTAATTGTTTTTCCGCTTAAGGCTAGTGATGTAGTAAAATATAGAACAAAAGGGGATTAAAAGGCTCAAAGTGGCAAACAAAGGTAATTAACAGGGTAGGCTATTTGGGATAAGTAAGCTAATAACAAATGATGGCCTCAATCATATGCAAGCATATAAATACACTATACAATGGACATATAGAATGAAACAAAGTAAAGATTGCAATCATAGAGAAGAAAACACACAAGAATAAAATTTTATGGTTAAATAATGCAACCATATAATTAAGCTCAAAATCTCACAGGTTGTGTGTTCTCAGCTATAAACCTATGTTCCAATTTACAATCTTCAAACAAGTTTAACACAAAATTTTTCAATTTAAATTAGTGAAATATCGTAAAATAGGGTCTTGAAAAATAAAATACTACTTCAACCAAGTAGTGGTGGGAGAACATGCACAAAATCAAACAAACATGCAATCAAATATGAAAATGCAACAACTAATTTAACAAAGAAAATTAAACATTGGTGTTGAGAAGGAAATATCTAACCCATGAAAGTTGGTATCGACCTCCTCACACTTAAAGATTGCACCGTCCTCGGTGCATGCCAAGATGTGCAAGTGGATAGGGTTCTCCAACTGACGCATTTCTCTCCAAGGAATGTGCGTAGAGGCTTGTTTGTTTCCCCATTGAGAAGCGTTTCCCTTTCCCTTCTTCGGTGGCCATCCTGAAAGAAGAGGAAAAAAGGAGAAAAGTAACCCAGAAATAAAGATAAGAAACAAATAAAATATGGTTGGGTTAGTGCCAAATAATGAGAGTCTCAATTACATGGTAGCTACAACATACAATTGAGAAAACAGTAGAAGCAAATGGCATATCAATGTTGCAAAAATTTGCAACAAAGGGGAAGAGATAGTAGGTAATGAAAGACAGTATAAACTCATGTCAATGCAAAAGGAATACAAGTATCATAAAAGAGTAGTATTGACTTAAATAATATTACCCAACAGTGTAAAACAAGTCACTAAGCACCAAAATAATACCAGAAAAGATACAACGGTTGAATAAGAACATTTAACACCAATGGTAAAATAATAAACTTAGAAAAGAAAATAAAACATGCACGAGATTAAAATGCAATGAATGCAAATAATTTAAGTAAAATAGAATGAAAGAGAATAAGGATGAGAAGTTAAAGAAATGAAGAATAAGAAAGTAAGAAGGGAAGAAAGAAGGAGAAAGGAGAGAAGAAAGGAGTAAAAATTTAAAAACAGGGTGCGACGCGCATGCATGCATCACGCGTACGCGTGAAAACTGAGTTGGCCCTTCGACGCATAAGCGTCGCCCACGCGTGCGCGTGGGTGGCCAAGAATGAACACTGACGCGCGCGCGTCGATCACGCGTACGCGTGACTACTCGCGCGACTCCAGCACAGTGGCAGCCCAACTCTCTGTTCAGATTGAAGGGGGCTTCCCCACACTTGCACCCGGCTCCATGTGCCTCTCTTCTACTTTCTCCTGGTGAACTGCAGCTACAGTTTCATCTATGATGTTGCACTGGAAGATGGAATGATCTTATAGAGGATGCTTCATGGCTTCATCCAAGTTGAAGCTCACTGCTCTGCCATCTATCTCAAAGGAGTAAGTTTCTGAGAATGCATCCAACTTGAACTTTGAAGTCTTCAGAAATGGTCTTCCAAGCAGGGTGGATGATGGTCTTCCTGAGTCATTAGGGGGCATCTCCAAAATATAGATGTCAATAGGAAATGTGAACCCCTTAATGCTCACTAGCACGTCCTCAGCAATTCCAACCACAGAGATAATGCTTTTATCTGCCAAAACAAAACGTGCTGCCGACCTTTTTAAGGGAGGGAGCCTCAAAGCATCATATACAGATAATGACATTATACTAACACACGCGCCTAAATCACACATGCAGTCAGAAAAATTCACACTATCTATAGTAATAGTAACCATGCATGGACCTGGGTCACTACATTTTTCAGGTATATCACCCACTAAAGCAGAAATAGAGCTACCTAGAGGAATAGTTTCTAATTCATTTATTTTATCTTTATGCATGCACAAATCTTTTAGAAACTTAGCATATTTAGGTACCTGCTAAATGGCATAAAAAAGTCGAATGGTTACCTCAACCTTTTTAAATATTTCTACCATTTTAGGGTCTAGTTCCATCTGCTTTCTGGGCTTCCTAGCAAGGTGTGGAAATGGAATAGGAATGGAACCACTTGCAGATTCTGCGTCCCTTGGTGCTCCATTTCTTGGTTGAGCTGCTTCTTCATCAACCATGTCTTGTACCACATCTTCTTCTTCAGCATCCTCTACCTCCACAGTACTTTCAACTGAAGTGTCTTCTTTTAAGCTTGGCTCCGCATGACTCCTCTCTGGTAGTGTAGTCCCAGACCTCAAAATAATGGCATTGATTCCTCCTTTGGGGTTGGGTAAAGGCTGAGACAGAAGTGTACTGGAGCTTGCAGGTTGAGTGTTGGAGGTATTCGACGATCCCATCTAGGAGACGAGAGCTTGTATAGCAGAGGTCAGACCGGTAAGTGTGCTTTCCATGGTCTGTTGTCTTTGTGAAAGAGAGTGAAGCAACTCGTCATTGGGAGAGGAAGATGGGCAAGTGACTTGAGGGCCCTGCTGTTGGTTGTTTTGAGATCCTTGGGCTTGTCTTTGGTGAGGTGTCCGATAAGGCTGATTTTGGTTTTGCTGAGACCGGTTCTACTGATTGTTGTTGTTGTTCCACTGCTGATTTCCACCATTATCTCTGCCTCCTTGGTTGTAGTTGTCCCTCCAACTTTGGTTGGAGTTACCTCTCCACCCTTGGTTGGAGTTATCCCTCCAGCCCTGGTTGGAGCTGTCTTGCCAACCTTGATTGTAGTTCCCACCTTGGTTATAATTACTGCCTTGTTGATAGTATCCTTGATTTGGGCAGTCATAGAAGTTGTGGGTAGCTGCCAAGGTGTTGTCTTCTTGTTAGAGCTGCGGGCATTCATCAGTGTAATGAGTATTGCATGCACATATTCCGCAAATTCTCTGAGGGGCCAACTGTTGATATTGTTGTTGTGGGGGAGGCTGAGGTTGTTGTTGATTCAGCTGTATCTGCTTTAGTAGATTGGTCATCTCACATAGAGTCTGTGTGAGAGAAGTAGTCTCACTGCTAAAGGAAACCTCTGCAACAGTCTCGGGATGGTTGTTCCTATGCCTAGCATTCCGAGTGGATTCATCTAGGTCGCTGATCAGTTGCCACGCTTCATCCGCGGTCTTGTACTTTTTCAGAGAACCATTACTCGCACCATCCAGTGTAGTCTTATCCTGAGGCTTCATGCCTTGTGTGAAGTAGCTGATCAACACCAACCTGTAAATCATGTGGTGGGGGCATGCATCCAGAAGATTCCTGAAGCGGTCCCAAAACTCATAAAGGGTCTCTGACTCGCCTTGGATAATGCAGGAAATCTCCTTCCTCAGTCTATCTGTAACTTTATCTGGAAAGTATTTTTCCAAGAATTCTCTCCTAAGCGTATCCCAGTTAGTAACAACTACTTCAGGTTGAGTGTAGTACCACTCCCTCGCCATTCCCTCAAGAGAAAATAGGAAGACGATTAGTAGAATAGAAGTCTCATCTGCACCATGACGCTTAACAGTAGAACAGGCTATTCCCTGAGGTGCTTGATAGGCTCCTGAACAGGTAAGCCATGAAACATGGGCATTAAGTTGATTAGCACAGTCTTCAGTTCAAAATCTGCAGCCAGATTTGGGTGACGCGCTTGATACGGTTGCAGTGTAAAGTCTGGAGCTCCTGCTTCCTGGAGAGTAATCCTCCTGGGCTCCGCCATGTTACCTGCACGTAAATCAATAGAATCAGTAGTAGAGGAGCTTGTTTCTTCCTCAAATGCCGCTTTAGATTCACCTTCAGATAGGACTGGTGAATTGGTAGTAACCACTTCACCACCCTCAGAGGCTAATCGACGCCGAGCTCGCCTAATACGTGAAATAGTTCTTTCGATTTCAGGATCAAACGCGGCTAAGCTCGGATCAGGCAGTGAATGCGTCATTCAATGAAAGAAACATATAGCTCATGGTAAATAAAATAAAATAAAATATGCAAAAATAATCCCCGGCAACGGCGCCATTTTGACGGACAGATTTCTGCTAGTAAAGAATTCACAAAAGTAATCACATTGTAAGTATAGTTTCTAAACCAACAAAGAATCCTTTCGTACAAAAGTTTGGTTGTCACTTAAGTAAACCCAATAAAAATAATAACCAAAGTATTTAAACCTCGGGTCGTCTCTCAAGGAATTGCAGGGAGGTATGTTTATTATTGGTTATGAGAATTATCTTTTTGGGTTTTTGAATAAGGAACAAGAAAAGTAAATTGCAAGAATTAAATTAATAACTAAGAAAAGCTCTTGGCAAGGTATGAGAACTGGACGTCCTATCCTAGTTATCCTTATCAATTGTGATGAGAATTGTTCATTGCTCCCACTTAGTTAACCCTTACTAAATAAAGGAAAGTCAAGTGGACTAATCAATTTGATTTCTCAAGTCCTAGTCAATTCCTAAGGAAAGACTAGCTTTAGAGGGATTCAAATCAACCAGCAAATTCCAATTATCAGTCAACAAAGGATTTTGATAACTCAAGCGATTCCAATTACTCAACCAAAGCTAAGAATGTAAAAAAGCTAAATTAAAATCATAAATATAAAATACCTCAAATTGCATTAAATAAGGAAATCAAATCTACCATGGAGTTCATAAACCAAATTGAGAAAATAAACAAATCAATAAGAGAAATATATAAGCTAAAGGACTAGAACGAATAAAAGTAGAAGAGAAACTAAATTAAAGGAACATTGAACCTGGAATTGAGAAGAAATAAACCTAAAACTAAGAGAAATCCTAAAACCTAGAGAGAGGAGAGAGCCTCTCTCTCTCTAGAAACTACATCTAAAAACCTAAATTGTTGTGAATTGATGAATGAATGAATGTGTGTTGAGTCTCTGCTTGTCCCCTGGCTTTAGTCTGCGTTTCTGGGCCGAAAACTGGGTCCAAACTCGGCCCAAAATTGCCCCCAGTATTTTCTGCGATTTCTGCAGGTAGCGCATGTCATGCGTACGCGTCGATTGACAAAAATCCTGGTCACGCGTATGCGTCAGGCACGCGCACGCGTCGCAGTGCAGACTCCAAGTAGTTGAAAATATTCAGTAGTAGAACACCTCTAGATATAGCTAAATAATAACTATATACATATATACATACAACATCCCAGGCTCTGACATGTTCTAGAAGTCCCTAAGCTGGCACCCAGGCTAGCCTAGACTCTATACTCACCTAGTCCCTCTAAACTACTAAAGGGAGGGAAAGTACGTTCTAAGTCTTCAAAACTCAAGTCAGGTGGAACGTCATCAAAAGGTGGAACATCATCTACTACTCCTCTGCATGATCAAACATTTCCATATGACGTCTCTCTGGTACCTCATCAAGTAGCCACATAACATGAATCTCATGCAAATGATTTAGGTTAAAGTTCGCATACAAACGGGGTGCAGATGTTGGCTGGTCTCATAGTATATACATATAAACAGATAACGGAGTTCACTCTAGACTCAGAAGACTACCTAGAGTGGAATCCTCTTTGCAGAACGATCATCAACGAACTACGGAAGGGTACTCTTGCTTCCATCTGAAGGGGGAAGGGAGAGAGAAGGGGTAAGAACTGGGGAGTTCTTAGTAGGGCCAGGGTTATTAGTTAAGTTTATTAATTCTGTGTCGTTTAGCAGACAAATAGCAGAATATAGAGATACAGTATTGTTCATACCATGGGTCGAGCTATCCGACCTGAGCTGATTGAATACAAAGCAACCGACCTCTTTAGGTCAGAACTCCCGACCTCTTCTTTAAAGAGTTCGGCCAAATCACCACAAGAATCCCAAGAAAGCCCAAAACAAAGGGACATAGCCCAATCTAAAGGCAGCTATAGCCTAGAAAGATAAAGGCGGTTCCCCTTAAAGATAAGGTGACTTCACTTAAATATAAGATAAGATAACTAACTTATCTTATATAGAAAGGTCACTCCATACTACTATAAATACACTGGAGCACCTAGGTATAACTCATACTCTGATTTTACTAAAAATCTGCTTAAAGCCCATGCTAACTTAAGCATCGGAGTCTCTGGCAGGTACCACCACCCCGGTGATCAAGGATTGGCAGTACCATCAACTCCAACAAGTTGGACACAACAGCTCCGGCCACCGCAACAGATCTCATTCGAGATCGACCTTCAGTTTCAGGTAACCCTCGAAACATTGGCGCCGTTGCCGGGGACTTGGAAGTCATCCCATCATTATGGCGGACAACCTTGACAACGACCACAACTCCAGTTTGGAAGAAAGAACTCCGCTTAAAAATACAGAAGGCGTATAAAAGGAGGCACCCCAAAAAAAGGGGATAAACAACCCTCCAACACAAACACAGGAATCTTGGAAGCCATCAGAGAACAACAAGATCGCCTCAAAAAGCTCGAACAGGAGGCTGATGACATTAATTCAAAGAGTAATAATAAACTGAAATACCTCAAATAACATTAATTCAAAGAGTAATCTGTAACATAGAAGAATTCATAAATAAAATTGGGAAAATAATAAAAAGGAATATTGAACCTGATAAAAAGAGATAATCCTAAAAGCGCATAAAATCCTAATTCTAAATCCTAATCCTAAAGAGAGGAGAGAGAGGAGAGAACCTCTCTCTAAACTAAATCTAAATCATGGAAAACTAACTAATTGGAGACTCTCTCTGAATGGATACATTCCCCCACTTCATAACCTCTGGTCTATGCCTTCTGGACTTGGATTTGGGCCAAAAAGGGCTTCAGAATTCGCTATGAGCGTTTTCTGCAATTTCTGGTGCGTGGCCTCTGTCACGCGTCCGCGTGGGTCACGCGGTCGCATCATTCGGAGTTTTCCTTGTCACGCGGTCGCGTCAGTCATGCGACCGCGTCATATGTGTTTCGCTCGAGGCGCGCAGTCGCGTCAGTCATGCGGCCGCGTCAATGCCTTTTCGCGTTGGCATGCGGCCGCGTCGCCCATGCGATCGCGTGGCTGCCAGTTTCTTCAAAAACTCTGTTTTGTGCTTTCCTTCCATTTTTGTATGTTTCCTTTCCATCCTTTAAGTCATTCTTGCCTTAGAAGATCTGAAACTACTCAACACATGAATCACGGCATCGAATGGAAATAAAGGGTAATCAAAATAATTATTTTTAAGCATAGGAAACATGTTTTTCACATACATCACATAATAAGGAAGGGAATGTAAAACCATACAATTAATATGAATAAGTGGGTGAAGGATTGAATAAATCACTCAGATTAAGCACAAAATATATCATAAAATATGGGTTTATCAACGTCCCCACACTTAAATAATAGCATGTCCTCATGCTAAGTCCAAGAGTAATGTTAGGTTAAAGTGGTGGAATGCCATGCAATGCAATCTAATCTAAATGCAACTACCTAGATGCATCATGCAATTCTAATTTTTATTCACTTGTATATAAAGTTTGCATGTAGTTGAATTAATTCACATTCTCAAGGAGTCATATATATATATATATATAGCCAAACCTTAGATAGTTGATAAAGTGCCTTTACAATTGTAATGGGAGAGAAAAACATTTTATAAACTTGCAAGACAATTAATAATTTCAGCAGAGATATATGTTAATGAGCTATTGAACCCTCATTGGATTTTGTGTTTACTCTCTAGTCACTCAGTGTTTATTGGGTTAATCACTCTATTCTTCTTTTTATTCTTACTTTCTATAACTTTGTTCTTCATCTAACCAATCAACAATTATAGAATATAGACATACCAAAAATCATGAGGTCTTTAGTTAAGGTTGTAATGGGGCCAAGGTAAAGGTAAGGGTATATGTATAAGGCTAAGTGAGCTAATAAGTGAATCCTTAATTAGTCTAAGATCTCACCTAACATACATACTTTGTAAAGCAAAGCTTCTTTACCTATTTTCCCATATTTTCCTACTTTTGATGTTACATGCTCATGTTTCAATATTTATTATTTTTACCCCATGTGCATTGTTTTATTTCACATTTGGGGAATTCTTTTGTGTCCCCTTTATTCAACTACTGAAAAATGACACTTTTTTTTTGCACATGGTAATTCAATTATTTTGATTTCACATGAGCATGCTTCCCAAAAAAATTTTTTTTTTTGAATTATTTTATTCTTTTCAACTTTTCTACCCTTTTGTTTTTATCATCCATGTTCCCAATAGGTTCTCCCACATTTAAACCATACATACTTCCTATCTTAAGCTAACTAAGGATTCAACTTGGGATTTTTATTTTGTTTTTCTGCTTAAGGCTAGTAATGTGGTTTATATAATAAAAGGGGATTTAAAGGCTCAAGGGGGCTAACAAGGGTGATGTAAAAAGTAGGCTATTTTGGGATAAGTGAGCTAAAGATCAAACAATGGCCTCAATCACTCTCTTGGTATGTATTTCTATTCTATAATCGGACATATAGATTAAAACAAAGTAAAGAACACCAGAATAAAAAAAGAAGGGCAGAACACACAGGAATAAAAATTATGGTTTGAATGTAACCATACAATTAAGCTCAAAACTCACAGGCTGTGTATTCTCTAGCTCAAAAATCATTTATCAATTATGTATGTCATGCAAGTAAAATTAAAGTTCCCATTATTCTCAATGTAAAACTTAAGGTGGCTTTAAAGTTCTAGTGTTTCTCCTTGATGAAATGTTGTAAAAAAATTAACTAACTAAAATGTAATGCTACATATACAAGTCGTGTGGATTGTTTCTTATTATGTTCAAGTTCCTAGTTTACTCCTTTTTTATATTTTTCAATTTAAACTAAGCTATCTTATGCTAAAAAGGGTAAACTATACTAATTAATCTACAATTTCTATAACTAATAAGTTAGAATTGCTACTAAACTAAATGGCTAAAATATGAACTGAAAATGAGAAATGTAGAAAATAGAGTATAAATACATGAAAATAGCAATGTATAAGTACTGGGAGAATAAAAATAAAAAATAAAAAGAAAAATACAGAAAGTAGCAAAATAAAATAAAAAGAGTCTGTAGTGGTTCACCAAAAAAATACGCCAGAGATGGCGACCTCCCCACACTTAAAATGAAGCATCATCCCTGATGCTCACTCAAGCAGGGTGTGAAGGGGTGTCATCACTGGAAGGACGGGTAGCTAGAGTCTCTGTGGTGGCGGTCTGAGGATCTGCCTGCTGCAGAGGAGGTGCTGACTGGATAGGGATCTCGGGATCTACAGCCTGAATCTGAGGCGGAGCCTCCTGATGTGATGCGGCCTGCTCTATGTCTGCCTGCGCAGCCTCGCTCTGTGGATGGGTCTTTGCCTCGTGATCATCCGCCTCCTCCTCAGATGTCTCGGATGGTGTGTCAGACTCGGAGGGGATGTCGCCAGATCGTATCATCAGCTTTAGGTGCTCATAGCGTCGCTTGTTGCGACGCTCCATCTGGTCAAGCCGTCGAAATAGGCGGTGCACTAGGTGATAGATGGGCTCTGAGGCAGGTGGAAGTGCAGTGGTGGTAGCAGGGGTAGCTGTGGAAGAAGAGGGGCCGGCAGATAGTGTGGCTATCTCAGCAGTAGCAGTGAGGAATGGAGGTCTGTAGCCCAAAGCCAGAATGTTCCTGCTATGAGGGATAATCTTCTTGCATTCTGTAGCAGGTGGCTTCTCATCAGCATCCTCCCAAGGCACGTCAGCTCGACGGCCTAGCTGTGTAATCAGATAAGGAAAGGGAAGAGTGCCTCGGACGTAGACCCTGGCCATATAGTACCGGATAAAGCGTGGCAGGTACAGGTCCTTACCCTCCATCACACACCATAGGAGGGTGATCATAACGGCAGGGATCTCTGTCTTATGGGTACTCGGCATGACAAAATTGCTCAGGATCTGGTGCCATAGCCGAGCCTCATCATTTAAGTAAATCCGCTTAATTTCCTTTGGCATGGTGGTGTTCTGACCCATGATCCATGGAACGGTCGGGTCAAGGGCTATCCTGGCCTTGACTGCATCCCAATCAAACTTCATAAAGCGCATATCCTCCTCAGCTCTTTGATAACCATCCAGCTGATCAGATTTAGGCAGAAGTTTTATAACATCTTCAATGGCCTCTTCAGTGACCAGAATCTGCTTCCCCCTAAGGTTCACTGTATCTAGGGAAGTCTTGAAGTAATTGCAGTAGAATTCCCTTACCCAAGATGCATTGACCTCAGTCAGGTTTCTCTCCAGGAAGAACCAGCCTCTTTGTTTGATCTGATCAGAGGTGTATTGATGGAGTTCTTCTGGGATCTTCAAAGTCCTCTCCAGGTACAGGTTCCTGGAGGTTGCAAACACCGGATACTTCAGCTCACAGTATCGGTTTGTAAACTTTACTGGATCAGTAGCAGGGAGTAGCTGGTCGGCCTTCTCCTGCGGGGTAAAATTTTTCTCCCGCTAGGAGTCATCGTGCATGATATCCATGATGGACATAGCAGATTCTCCTCTTTTACATTTGCCAGTAGTAGCCTTTGCTTTTCCTTTTCTTTGGCTGGCAGACATCCTGAAAGACAGAAAACCAGGATATAAAAAATAGGAAAACAAATAGGCAAATAATCAAAAGAAACACAAAGTGGCAAAGTAGCAATAGAAGAGGAGATTGAGTTAAGTAAATTTGCATTAAGAATTGTACAAGAGTTAGAATACTGAGAAGAAAAATGTCACAATCCAAAATGTACTTCAGTTCAAGTTAATTAGAAAAAGTATCATCATGCCTTGGTTAGAATGTTAAAAGAAAGTGAAAAACCAGAAGAAAATTTTTTTTGAAATGTTATGTTTGGTTAGAAACGAAAAATAGTTTAGGAAGTTAAAATTAGTGAGTTAGTAAAAAGTGGGTAAAGTAAGTGGCATAATGATCATATTCCAAGTAATAGGCATTCACAAATAGAAGCTATAGGTAACTCATATCCAAACAAGGAAATTAAGTTGATGATGATTCAGATAGATATAGAAATAGCAAAAATTGGAATCTAAACATAAAAAATGCAGATTAAGAACCAGGAAATTAAAAAGAATAAGAAAGCTTGCCCTAGCATTCATGAATTGGTTTGGTAAAAGCAGAGTAAAGCAGAGTTTAAACAGCCAAAACCAAAATATGAATGAAAGTCAAAAACAGTTTATAAAAATTTGGGCAACATTCCGACTGAAATTGGATTGTCCCGGAAAATAAACAGCAATCAGAATAGTTCATATGAATGAAAACAGATTGCAATTAAAGAGTATGAACAAGAATGAACTTGAAGAACAGCATATGAACATTATTAACATATAGCAATAGCAGAATTGCGAAAATTATAAAATAAGAAACACGAACAGCGCAATTAAACAGGCCTAAATCCACTAACCACATCCTAGGCTACCTAACAACCTAAAATCCACTACAACATGCATAACTAACTAGCCTAAATATGAACATAAACAGAAAAATATGAATTAACTACGAATGGATAGAAGGGTGGCGTTCGTCGGAACCTGGTAGGCAAATTAAGGAGAGTGGGGCAGAGAGGTGGCTGGGGGATAGTGGCGGTGGCGTCGGGTGCGGCGGAGGAGGGTGGCGGAGGCGGCGGCGGTTGCTGTTTGGAGGCAGGGGCTTCGGGAAGGGCAATGGGGGTGGGGGGAGAGAGAGGGAAGGAAG
>NC_029793.2:42099001-42104781 GCF_000816755.2 Arachis ipaensis | reverse complement strand
CACGCGATCGCGTGGGGCACGCGGTCGCGTGGCTGGAGTGAAATGGGGGTCGACGCGATCGCGTGAGTGGCGCGATCGCATGGGATAGCTAAAAGAGTGAATGACGCGATCGCCTGGGGCATGAGATCGCGTCACTGGAAATTGTGCTAAACGCATGAATCCAGCATCGTTTCAGCGCAACAATCTGTCTCCTTTAGGGGTGTTGTGTAATCCATGCGACGCGATCGCGTCGCTCACGCGATCGCGTGGGATTAATGTTGTGCAAGTGACGCGATCGTGTCAGGGACGCGATCACGTGGGCCATTTGTGCGAAACGCACAATGGCCGCACAATTCCAGCCTAACTTTCTGGACGTTGGATCTTTACGCCGATCTCCAGATCACGCGGCCGCGTGAATGACGCGGTCGCGTGGGAAGTGTTTTTTGCAACTTGACGTAATCGCATGAATGATGCGGTCGCATCGCACACCCTTTTTTTTGTGCAAAATACAGAATACAATGCTAATATGAATGTTATGCATGATTCCAGGTTCAATGAAGTAAAATAAAATAAAACTCAAAAATAAACAAAACGGAATAAAATTAAAATTGAAAAAAGGAACGATCATACCATGGTGGGTTGTCTCCCACCTAGCACTTTTAGTTAAAGTCCTTAAGTTGGACATTGGATGAGCTTCCTGTTATGGTGGCTTGTGCTTAAATTCATCCAGAAATCTCCACCAACGATTGGAATGCCAATAGCCTCCGGGGTCCCAAACTAGGCATGTAAAGCTTCTGAGCAGCTTCAAATAGATTCTCAGGCTCCCGGGGTGACGAGTGTCAGAATAGATTTTAGGATCCAAAACTTGGCTTTTAAATCCACCTTCGTCTTGATCTATATTTTTCTATCCGGGCGGTTTAGAAATTAGATTCTCACCAGAATAACCAAACGTTTTCCGAGATCCATTTGATAGATCATGATGCCAATCCGCACACTTCGAGTCGAAGCGTGGAACCTTATTGAACCTTGTGCACCAGCTCTGAGTACGAGCCATTTCCCTTTTACTCTTAAAGCCGCAGAGAGCTCTAAGCTGGCCATCTGTTTCAAGCAAACCATATTCAAGTGAAAAAATAAAGCTAAAGGTTAATGATTGTACCTACTTGAAGCTTGTATTGGGTGGTAAAGGCCTTGGGATAGGTGGTTCTAGTGGTTCTGTGAGTTTTACTCCCTTGTGCTCTTCTGTGAAATTCTTCACTTCCTTGCAAGATTCCTCAAATGTATCCATGTCCTGATCAAAGCCTTCTATGTCTTCCTCGTCACTCAAGTCATAAACGGGAGGTTGAGAAAAATCTACCTCTGTATCATCTTCATACTCGCTTGGGGAAGATTCTTCGATCTCAGAGAATTCACTCGTAGATGCAAGTTCATTACTAGAAGAACTGGACTTGTGACTATCATCATCAAGAGAATTTGCTTCTTGGGTCATTCCATCTAGTTCTTCATAAGAGACTTGCTTTGGGGGTTGTACACTATCCTCTTTAGCATCAATTGTAACGGCCTTGACAGAATTCTCCACAACTCTGGGTTCCCATGGAAGTTCAGCGTCTCCTAAGTCTTCAACCAACTCTTCTTCTTGTATAATGATAGCTTCCTCTGCTTGTTCTAGTACGAAGTCATGCTCCGTCTTGTCCACTGGAGTTTCTAATATCTCCTTCATGCTACGCTTTTCATTAGATTGTCCACATGGGGCTCTGGGAGGCCCTTGAATGTTCGAACGTCTAGAAGATAATTGACTTATTGCTTGCTCCAGTTGATGAAGGGTTGTTTGAAGTTGATCTACTGTTCCATTGAGGCGAACTTCTGATTCTCGTGGTGATGGATTTGGATGTGGTACATTGGGAAGTGGTGGTGTTTGGGAGTAATTGGATTGGAATCGGGGTAAATGAGGATTATATGGTGGCGAATGGTGAAAAGGAGCTTGTGAGTGTGGTGGTTCAAGGTTGTGTTGAAAGGATGGCCTATAAGTATAGGGTGGGGCTTGTTGGTAACTACGAGGTTGTCCACCATGTCCATTGCCTTGGTATGCATTGTAGAATGATCTTTGTCCATGATATCTTGGAGGGTGTTGCTGCCAAAAGGGTTGATCAGATCCTCTTGGCTCCATCCATCTTTGATTGTTCTGACCTTGATGCATGTTCCTGTTATAACTTTCATTCCTTTCAACAATATTAGAACCAAACTCAAAGCGAGAGGCATGAGAATTCATAGTAGCTAATGAAGATAAAAGAAGAAAATAAAAACAAATAAACACGTAAAAGAAAAATATTTATAATAACCAATAATAAGGCACACGATTGCAATTCCCCGGCAACGGCGCCATTTTGACGTTAGGATTTTTTCCAGTAAAAAATTTTATAAAAACAGTCGTGTTGTAGATACAGTTTCTAAACCAACAGAAATCCCGTCATACAAACATTTTGGTTGTCACAAGTAACAAACTCCTAAATAAATTGATAACCAAAGTATTCAAACCTCGGGTCGTCTTCTCAAGGAACTGCAGGGAAGTATGTTCTTATTATTGGTTATGGAGGTTGTAAATTGGGGTTTTGAGAATGAGGAGCGAATGGTTTAATTAGCAATTAAAGTGAATGAAGAACAAGTAATTTAAATGGCAAGTAAAATAAATAGATGACTGTAAATAAACTTTTGGCAAGGTATGAGAAATTAGAAGTCCTATCCTAGTTATCCTTATCAATGATGATGAAAATTGAATCTTAATTCCACTCAATTAGTCTTTACTTAAAGTAAAGAAAGGTCAAGTGACTAATTAGTTTGATCTTCGAATCCTAGTTAATCCTTAAGGAAAGATTGGGATTATAGAAGTTCAGTTCAATTAGCAAAGATAACAGTTATCAATTATGTTGAGATAAGATAACTCCTGAGTTACTGCTTTCTTAACCAAGACCAAAAGGGAAAAAAATAAATTTGCTGGAATAAAAATGCCTTCGGATGTAAAGCAACAATAGCATAAATAAGAGAAATCAATTGAAATATGAAATACCTCAAATAACATTAATTCAAAGAGTAATCTGTAACATAGAAGAATTCATAAATAAAATTGGGAAAATAATAAAAAGGAATATTGAACCTGATAAAAAGAGATAATCCTGAAAGCGCATAAAATCCTAATTCTAAATCCTAATCCTAAAGAGAGGAGACAGAGGAGAGAACCTCTCTCTAAACTAAATCTAAATCATGGAAAACTAACTAATTGGAGACTCTCTCTGAATGGATGCATTCCCCCACTTCATAACCTCTGGTCTATGCCTTCTGAACTTGGATTTGGGCCAAAAAGGGCTTCAGAATTCGCTATGAGCGTTTTCTGCAATTTCTGGTGCGTGGCCTCTGTCACGCGTCCGCGTGGGTCACGCGGTCGCATCATTCGGAGTTTTCCTTGTCACGCGGTCGTGTCAGTCATGCGACCGCGTCATATGTGTTTCGCTCGAGGCGCGCGGTCGCGTCAGTCATGCGGCCACGTCAATGCCTTTTCGCGCTGGCATGCGGCCGCGTCGCCCATGCGATCGCGTGGTTGCCAGTTTCATCAAAAACTCTGTTTTGTGCTTTCCTTCCATTTTTGTATGTTTTATTTCCATCCTTTATGTCATTCCTGCCTTAGAAGATCTGAAACTACTCAACACACGAATCACGGCATCGAACGGAAATAAAGGGTAATCAAAATAATTATTTTTAAGCATAGGAAACATGTTTTACACATACATCACATAATAAGGAAGGGAAAGTAAAACCATGCAATTAATATGAATAAGTGGGTGAAGGATTGAATAAATCACTCAGATTAAGCACAAAATATATCATAAAATATGGGTTTATCAGCTGAACATCAGCGAGAAGCTGAAAGAGGCCTTCGAAGAGAAACTAGGCGACGCCAAGAACTAGAGAACAAGCTCATGAAACTGGAAGCCGACCTCACGACCAGAACTGCTCGCCCCAACAACGAAGACAACTCCCACAAAGACCAAGATCCCTTCACCAAAGAGATCATGAAAGCCAAAATTCCAAAAGATTTTAAAGCCCCCGACATGACTTTATGCGACGGCACTGACGATCGTGATTTCTGCCAGTAAAGAATGTCATAAAAATAGTTGTGTTGTAGATATAGTCTCTAAACCGACAAAAATCACTTTCGTACAAACGTTTTGGGTGTCACAAGTAACAAACCCCTTAAAAATTGTTAACCGAGTATTCAAACCTCGGGTCGTCTTCTCAAGGAACTGCGAGGAAGTATGTTCTTATTATTGGTTATAAAGGTTGTAATCGGGGTTTAGAAGGTGAGAAGCAAGTAATTTAAATGACGAGTGAATTAAATGGCAATTAAAAATAAATAATAACTGTAAAACAACTTTTGGCAAGATAAGGGAAATTAGAAGTTCAACTTAGTTATCCCTTTCAACAATAATGAAAGTTGTATCTTAATTCCACTTAGTTAACCTATGAAGCAAAGGTAAGTCAAGGGACTAATTAGTTTGACCTTCGAATCCTATTTATTTCCTAGGAAAAAGTTGGGATTATTGAAGTTCAGATCAATTAGCAAGATAACGATTATCAATTATGCTGAGTTCGATAATGTTGAGTCACTGATTTCTTAACCAAGACCAAAAGGGGAAAAAGTAAATTGATGGAATAATAAAAGTATCCTTAGATGGGAAGCAATGGCAACTTAAATCAAAGAGAACAATCATAAACTGAAAAATACCTTAAATATCATTAATTCAAATAGAAATCTGTAACATGGAGTAATTCATAATTTAAATTATAATAATCAATTCAAATATTGGAATCAAATAAATAAAAGTAAAATTGAAATAAAAGGATATTAAAACCTGGATCCAGAGTTACTCCCAGAACTAGAAGAAGTCCTAAATCCTAAGAGAGAGAGAGAGAGAGAATCTCTCTCTAAACTAAATCTAAATCATGAAAACTAGAAATTGGCGAGCTCCCTCTGAATGGATGCATTCCTCCACTTTATAACCTCTAATCTATGCTTTCTATACTTGGATCTGGGCCAAAAAGGGCTTCAGAAATTGCTGGGGGCGTATTCTGTAAATTCTGATACGTGGCCTCTGTCACGCGTCCGCGTGGGTCACGTGGTCGCGTCATCTGAAGCTTTTCCTTTCCACGCGGTCGCGTCAGTCACGCATCCGCGTCGTGGGTGTTCTATTCAAGGCGCGCGGTCGCGTCAGTCATGTGGCCGCGTCGCTGCTTCTTTGCTTCTGGCACGCGATCGCGTGGATACCAGTTTCCTTAAAGCTCCGTTTTGCCTTCTCCTTCCATTTTTTTATGTTTCCTTTTTTCATCCTTTAAGTCATTCAGCCTTAGGAAACCTGAAGCTACTCAACACACTAATCACGGCATCGAATGGAAATAAAGGTAATTGAAATAATTAATTTTTTTAAAGCTTAGGAAATATATTTTTCACAATATGACATAATAAGGAAGGGAAAGTAAAACCATGCAATTAATGTGAATAAGTAGGTGAAGAGTTGAATAAATCACTCTAATTAAGCACAAAAGAACTCATGAAATATGGGTTTATCAACCTCCCCACACTTAAACACTAGCATGTCCTCATGCTAAATCCAAGGTAAATAATTAAGGTTAAAGTGATGGAATGTTATGAAATGCAACCTATGCTAAATGCATCTACCTAATGAGTCATGCAATTCTAATTCATCCACTCATATATAAAGCCTACATGTAGTCAAATTATTTCACATTCTCAA
>NC_029793.2:42095159-42098660 GCF_000816755.2 Arachis ipaensis | reverse complement strand
AAAAAAACTTGCAAGACAATCAGAGATAAATGTTTAATGAGCTTTTGAACCCTCACTGGATTTTGTGTTTTCTCTCTAATCACTCAGTGTTTATTGGGTTAATCACTCTATTCTTCCTTTCATTCTTCCTTTCTATAACTTTGTTTTTCGTCTAACTAATCAACAATTATAGAACATAGTCATACCAAAACTCATGAGGTCTTTAATTAAGGTTGTAAGGGGGTCAAGGCAAAGGGTAAGGATATATGTATAAGGCTAAGTGAGCTAATAAGTGAATCCTTAATTAGACTAAGATCTCACCTAACATACATACTTAGTAAAACAATGCTCCTTTACCTATTCTCCCTATTTTCTTGCTTTTGATGTCACATGCTCATGTTTTAATTCTTGTTTTTATCCCATGTGCATTGCTTTTTATTTTGCATTAAGGAGTTCTTTTTGTATCCCCTTATTTACATGCTTGAAAACTAACTTTTTTTTTGAATACACATGGTAATTTTAATTAATTTGAATTTTCATGAGCCTGCTTCCCAAAATTTTGAGTTGCTTTATTCTTTTTAATTTTTCTACCTTTTGTCTTTATCAACTATGTTCCCAATAAGTTTCCCACATTTTAATATATTTATAATTTTCTATCTTAAGCTAACCAAGGATTCACTTGGGATTTTCTTTTGTTTTTCTGCTTAAGGCTAGTAATTTGGCTAAAATAGAATAAGGGTTTTTTTTTTAAAAAGCTCAAAGGGGGCTAACAAAGGTGATGTAAAAGGTAGGCTAATTTGGGATAAGTGAGCTAAAATCAAATGATGGCCTCAATCATTATTTTGAGATGTACCTATATTCTATAATCGGACATATAGACTAAAACAAAGTAAAGAACACCAGAATAAGAAAGAAGGTTGGAACACACATAAATAAAAATTATGGTTTGTATGTCATGCAGGTGTAGTTAAAAATTCTCATTATTCTCTTAAAAAGTAATCTAGGGTAGCCTTTGAAGTTTTAATGTTTCTCCTTGATGAATGTTGTCAGTTTAACTACATCATGTAATGCCATATATATAAGGTTTTATGGATCTAAATCTATTATGTTCAAGTTCCTAGCTTACTCTTTTTTATATTTGTCAATTTAAACTAAGCTATAACTAAGCTGTCTTATGTAAAAAGGGTAAACTACACTAATTGATCCACTAATAAGTTAGAATTGCAAACTAAACTAAATAACTAAAATGAACTAAATAACTAAAATATGAACAAAAAATGCAAAATGCAGAAAATAGAGTAAAATACACAAGTAGCAATGTATAAGTACTCAGAAAATAATAATAAAAGAAAAAGAGAAAAATACAGAAAAAATATCCAAAATAAAAGAAAAAATATGTAGTAGTTCACCAAAATAAACGCCAGAGATGGCGACCTCCCCACACTTAAAATGAAGCATCGTCCCCGATGCTCAATCAAGCCGGGTGTGAAGGAGTGTCGTCACTGGTACAGGTCCTTACCCTCCAGCACACACCAGAGGAGGGTGATCATGGCAGCCGGGATCTCAGTCTCATGAGTACTCGGCATCACATAGTTGCTCAAGATCTGATGCCATAGCCGAGCCTCATCATTCAAGTACACTCTCTTGATCCCTCTAGGCATAGTGGTGTCCTGACCCATCTCCCAAGGAACAGCAGGGTCGAGAGCTATCCGTGCCTTCACAGCATCCCAATCAAACCGCATCTGGCCCATGTCCTCCTCAGCCTGTGCATAACCATCTGGCTGATCGGACTTGGCTGGGATCTGGAGAACGGTCTCTATGGCCTCCTCAGTGACCAGAATTAGCTTTCCCCTCAGGTTCACTGCATCTAGGGTAGTAAGGTAGTAGTTGCAATAGAATTCCCGTACCCAAGATGCATTGACCTCTGTCAGTGGTCTCTCCAGAAAGAACCAGCCCCTTTGCTTGATTTGCTCAGTGGTGTATTGCTGGAGGGCTTCTGGAATCTTCAAGGTACATTCCAGGTATAGATTTTTGGAGTTTGCAAAGGTCGGGTACTTCATCTCACAGTACCGGTTTGCAAATTTTATAGGATCAGTTGAAGGGAGCAGCTGGTCAGCTTTTTCCTACTGTGTGAAGTTCTTCTCCTGCCATGAGAAATCGTGCATTAGAGCAATGATGGACTGGGAGGAATCTCCTCGCTTGCGCTTGCCAGTAGCCTTGCCTTTGCCTTTCCTTTGTGAGGCAGACATCCTGAAAAATAGAAAACCAGGAAATGGATAAAATAGGAAAGCAAATAGGCAATTTAAACAAAGGAAACTCAAAGCGGTAAGGGAGAAATAGAATAAGGAAAATGAGTAATTGAAATGTGATTGAATTAATGTTAAATGGAATGAAAAAAATCAATATGCCATAGTGAGAAAGTTAGGGGAAGTGAAAGTGATCAGAAAAGAGATCAAGAGGGTTATATGGTAAAAATAAATTAGTAAATTAAAATTAGTGAGTTAGGAAAGTAAGTGGCATAGAAAAAATTCCATATAACAAGGATTCACAGGTAAGAATAAAAGTACTCATAATCGAATATAGAAAACAGGGTGATGCTGATTCGAATAGAAATAAAGTAATCAGAAATTGGAATCAGTGAATCACAAATGCAGGTTATGAACCAGGAAATCAAGGAGGATAAGAAAGTGGCCCTAGCATTCATGAAATGGTTTGGGGGAAGCAGAGTAAAACAGAGTTGCCAAATCAAAACAAGAATGAAAACAATTTTCAAAAAATTTGGGCAGTATTTCGGCTAAAATTGGATTGTCCCGGAAAATAAACAGCAATCATATCAGTTCATATGAATTAAAAGAAATCAAGCTGCATGTACAGAGATATAACATAAAAACTCAATGTAAACAGCAGCAACATACAAGAAAGCAGCATATGAATCATGATTATAGTAGCAACAGATTTGCACATAGGATAAGACAGAAGTAAGAACAGTGCAAGGAAACAGACCTAGATCCACTAATCACAGCCTAAGCTACCTAACAACCTAAAAATCCACTACAACATGCAAGTCTAGCTATCCTAATCATGAACATAAACGAAAAAAAATACAGAAAAGTGACGAACGGATAAAAGGGTTGCGTGTTGTGGAACCTGGTAAGCGGAAGGGGTGGAACAGGGAAGAAGGTGGCTGCGGCGGCGTCCGGCGCGGTGGTGGTGCACGGCGTCACGGTGGCGGCTGAGGGGGCAGTGGCGGAGGGAGGTATTAGGGTTAGTGAGAGAGGGAGAGGATATGGGAAGGGAGGGCGGTGGTTGTTGCTGGCTGAAAGGGGTGGGTGGCGGAGAGGGGGGCGCGGCTGGATGGCCGGCGGTGGCTGGGCGGTGCTCGCGGAGGTGGCTGTGGTGGAGAGGGGAGGAGAGAGGAAGAAGGAAGAAGAGAGAAGGGGAGGGGGTGGTACGGCGGTGGCGTCTGGGCGGCGGCGGCGTCGGGGTGGTGGCGTGGTGGCTGGCCGGCGGTGGCTGGGGGAA
>NC_029793.2:42090811-42094882 GCF_000816755.2 Arachis ipaensis | reverse complement strand
TTCGTTGGATCCTTACGCCGATATATATGTCACGCGGTCGCATGGGTGGTGTTTTTCGCGATATGACGCGATCGCATGGGGCATGCGGTCGCGTCGTGCAACCCCTTTTTTTTAACTGAAAAATGCGGGATGCAGTGATTAACATGAATGCTATGCATGATTCCAGGTTAATGTTAAAGTAAAAAAAGGGTAAATTGAAAACAATAAACAAGAAATAGATTGAGAAAGAAGCGACCATACCATGGTGGGTTGTCTCCCACCTAGCACTTTTAGTTAAAGTCCTTAAGTTGGACATTGGAAGAGTATCCTGTTATGGTGGCTTATGTTTAAATTTGTCCAAAAATTTCTACCAGTGCTTGGAATGCCAATAGCCTCCGGGGTCCCAAACTAGGCATGTAAAGCTTCTGAGCAGCTTCAAACAGATATTCAGCCTCCCGGGATGACGAATGTCAGAATATAATCCATGATCCCAAGCTGTGTTTTTAGATCCGCCTCCGTTTTGATTTGTAAGTTTCTATTTGGGCGGGTTAAAAAGTAGAATCTCACCGTGGTGACCAAACGTTCTCCGTGATCCATGCAATTGAGCATGATACCAATCCGTGTACTTCGAGGTGAAGTGTGGAACCTTATTGAACCTGGTGCACCAGTTCTGAGTACGAGCCAATTCCCTCTTACTCTTAAAGCCGCAGAGAGCTCTAAGTTGGCCATCTGTTTCAAGCAAACCATATTCAAGTGAATAAGTAAAATTATAAGTTAAGGATTGTACCCACTTGAAGCTTGTATTAGGTGGTAATGGCCTTGGGATAGGTGTTTTTGGTGGTTCTGCAAGTTCCGTTTTCTTGTGCTCTTCTGTGAATTCTTCCACTTCCTTGCAAAGATCTTCAATTGTATCTGTATCCTGGTCAAAGTCTTCTATGTCTTCCTCATCACTCGAGTCATAGATTGGAGGTTGAGAGAAATCTACCTCCGCATCATCTTCATATTCACTTGGAGAAAATTCTTCGATCTCAGAGAATTCACTTGCGGACGCAAGTTCATCACTAGGAGAACTAGACTTGTGACTATCATCATCAAGGAAATTTGCTTCTCGGATTATTCCGTTTGATTCTTCGTAAACGACTTGCCTTGGAAATTGTACGGTATCCTCCTTAGCATCAACTGCAGCATCTTGGACGGAGTTTTCCTCAATTCTGGATTCCCAAGGAAGTTCAGCATCTCCTAGATCTTCAACCAACTTTTCTTCTTGAACAATGACAGCTTCTTCCACTTGTTCTAGTACGAATTTATTCTCTGTCTTGTCCATTGGAGTCTCTAGTATTTCTTTCATGCTACGCTCTTCATCGGACTGTCCACATGGAGCTGTGGTTGATCCTTGTATATTTGAGCGCCTAGTGGCCCATTGAATTAGTGCTTGCTCCAGTTGTTGAATGGTTGTTTGAAATTTAATTACTGTTTCTTTTAGGCGATCCTCTGCTTCGCGGTTTGCCGGACTTGGACATGATACAAAGGAAAGTGGTGATGATTGGGAACGATTGGATTGGTAAAGGATCATATGATGGCGAATGGTGAAGAGAAGCTTGTGAGTGTGGTGGTTCGAGGTTATGTTGAAAGGATGGTTCATATGCACGGGGTGGGGCTTGTTGGTAGTTACAAGGTTGTCCACCATGTCTTTCAGCTGGGTATGCACGGTAGAATGGTCTTTGTCCAGGATATCTCGGAGTGTGTTGCTGCCAAAAGGGTTGATTAGATCCTCTTGGTTCCATCCATCCTTGATTGGTCTGACCTTGATGCACATTCCCGCTGTAACTTCCATTTCCTTTAACAATATTAGAACCAAACTCAAAGCGAGAGGGGTGAGAGTTCATAGTAGCAAATAAAGATAAAAAGGAAAAACAAAAATAAATAAACAAGCAAAAGAAAAATATTTACAATAACCAACAATAAGGCACACGTTAGCAGTTCCCCGGTAACGACGCCATTTTGACAATCGTGATTTCTGCCAGTAAAGAATGTCATAAAAACAGTCGCGTTGTAGATATAGTCTCTAAACCGACAAAAATACCTTTCGTACAAACGTTTTGGGTGTCACAAGTAACAAACCCCTTAAAAATTGTTAACCGAGTATTCAAACCTCGGGTCGTCTTCTCAAGGAACTGCGAGGAAGTATGTTCTTATTATTGGTTATAAAGGTTGTAATCGGGGTTTAGAAGGTGAGAAGCAAGTAATTTAAATGATGAGTGAATTAAATGGAAATTAAAAATAAATAATAACTGTAAAACAACTTTTGGCAAGATAAGGGAAATTAGAAGTCCAACTTAGTTATCCCTTTCAACAATAATGAAAGTTGTATCTTAATTCCACTTAGTTAACCTATGAAGCAAAGGTAAGTCAAGGGACTAATTGGTTTGACCTTCGAATCCTATTTATATCCTAGGAAAAAGTTGGGATTATTGAAGTTCAGATCAATCAGCAAGATAACGATTATCAATTATGCTGAGTACGATAATGTTGAGTCACTGATTTCTTAACCAAGACCAAAAGGGGAAAAAGTAAATTGCTGGAATAATAAAAGTGGCCTTAGATGGGAAGCAATGGCAACTTAAATCAAAGAGAACAATCATAAACTGAAAAATACCTTAAATATCATTAATTCAAATAGAAATCTGTAACATGGAGTAATTCATAATTTAAATTATAATAATCAATTCAAATATTGGAATCAAATAAATAAAAGTAAAATTGAAATAAAAGAACATTAAAACCTGGATCCAGAGTTACTCCCAGAACAAGAAGAAGTCCTAAATCCTAAGAGAGAGAGAGAATCTCTCTCTAAACTAAATCTAAATCATGAAAACTAGAAATTGGCGAGCTCCCTCTGAATGGATGCATTCCTCCACTTTATAACCTCTAATCTATGCTTTCTGTACTTGGATCTGGGCCAAAAAGGGCTTCAGAAATTGCTGGGGGCGTATTCTGTAAATTCTGATACGTGGCCTCTGTCACGCGTCCGCGTGGGTCACGCGGTCGCGTCATCTGGAGCTTTTCCTTTCCACGCGGTCGCGTCAGTCACGCGTCCGCATCGTGGGTGTTCTACTCAAGGTGCGCGGTCGTGTCAGTCATGCGGCCGCGTCGCTGCTTCTTTGCTTCTGGCACGCGATCGCGTCGTCCATGCAATCGCGTGGATACCAGTTTCCTTAAAGCTCCGTTTTGCCTTCTCCTTCCATTTTTGTATGTTTCCTTTTTTCATCCTTTAAGTCATTGATGGTCTGTGAGGCTCCATGAGAGCCCACTGTCAAGCTATTGACATTAAAGAAGCGCTTGTTGGGAGGCAACCCAATGTTTATCTAATTCTTATTTTTATTGTTTTTCATGTTTTCTTAGGTTCATGATCATGTGGAGTCACAAAATAAATATAAAAATTGAAAACGGAATCAAAAACAGCAGAAGAAAAATCACACCCTGGAGGAGCATCTGTCTGGCGTTCAGCGCCAGAACAGAGCATGGTTCTGGCGCTGAACGCCCAAAATGGGCAGCTTCTGGGCGCTGAACGCCAGAACAGGCATGGTTCTGGCATTCAACGCCAGAAATGGC
Organism: Arachis ipaensis; assembly: GCF_000816755.2. Classification (NCBI taxonomy): domain Eukaryota; kingdom Viridiplantae; phylum Streptophyta; class Magnoliopsida; order Fabales; family Fabaceae; genus Arachis; species Arachis ipaensis. Next base: position 42,091,291 of record NC_029793.2, on the reverse strand, counting down.
ACACAGATGGGCGTTGAACGCCCAAAATGGCTACCAACCTGGCGCTGAACGCCCAGAGTTGGATACAAAGGAATTTTTACATGCCTAATGGGTGCAGGGATGTAAATCCTTGAACACCTCAGGATCTGTGGACCCCACAGGATCCACTCAGGATCTGTGGACCCCACAGGATCCCCACCTACCTCCACTCACCTCTTCTCACCACTCTCTTTCACACAACCCCGTAAACACTCTTCCCTAAAAACCCCTCACCAATCACCTCAATCTCTCTTCCCCACTAAACCTTCACCACTTACATCCACCCACTCTTCCCCATAAACCTACCTCATAAACTCCACCTACCTTCAAAATTCAAAACCAATTTCCCACCCAAACCCACCCATATGGCCGAACCAATACCCCCTTCCCTTCCCTATATAAAGCCCTCCATTCTTCATCAAATTCACACAACACACCCCTCTACACTCCTCTTGGCCGAAA
>NC_029793.2:42065086-42090415 GCF_000816755.2 Arachis ipaensis | reverse complement strand
CATTGTTTTTAGTATGTTTTTAGTAGGATCTAGTTACTTTTAGGGATGTTTTCATTAGTTTTTATGTTAAATTCACATTTCTGGACTTTACTATGAGTTTGTGTGCTTTTCTGTAATTTCAGGTATTTTCTGGCTGAAATTGAGGGACTTGAGCAAAAATCTGATTCAGAGGTTGAAGAAGGACTGCTGATGCTGTTGGATTCTGACCTCCCTGTACTCAAAGAGGATTTTCTGGAGCTACATAACTCAAAATGGCGCGCTTCCAATTGCGTGGGAAAGTAGACATCCAGGGCTTTCCAGCAATATATAATAGTTCATACTTTGGCCAAGAATTGATGACGTAAACTGGCGTTCAACGCCAGCCTTCTGCCCAAATCTGGCGTCCAGCGCCAGAAAAGGATCCAAAACCAGAGTTGAACGCCCAAACTGGCACAAAAACTGGCGTTCAACTCCACAAATGGCCTCTGCACGTGGAACACTTAAGCTCAGCCCAAACACACACCAAGTGGGCCCAGGAAGTGGATTTATGCATCAATTACTCACTCATGTAAACCCTATTGACTAGTTTATTATAAATAGGACCTCTTACTATTGTATTAGACGTCTTTTGGACCATCTTTGGATCATAGCTTGCTTCATACCAACAATCTCCGTGGGATTCGACCCTTACTCACGTAAGGTATTACTTGGACGACCCAGTGCACTTGCTGGTTAGTTGTATCGAGGTTGTGACAAATTATGAATGTGTAATCACAATTTCGTGCACCAGTCATTCAGCCTTAGGAAACCTGAAGCTACTCAACACACTAATCACGGCATCGAATGAAAATAAAGGTAATTGAAATAATTAATTTTTTTAAAGCTTAGGAAACATGTTTTTCACAATATGACATAATAAGGAAGGGAAAGTAAAACCATGCAATTAATGTGAATAAGTAGGTGAAGAGTTGAATAAATCACTCTAATTAAGCACAAAAGAACTCATGAAATATGGGTTTATCAGGCACCTCAGATCCAAGCCATCATCTCAGTAACTTCAGGAGCAGAATGTATCTCACTGACGCCTCAGACGCCGTTCGATACAAAGCCTTCCCGACCACCCTGGCAAAGACAACAATTAAGTGGTTCGATAGTTTGCCTCCTAGACCCATCACCAGCTTTAACGACCTAGCTAAAAAATTCCTGGCCCGATTCTCCATCCAGGAGGACAAAGCCAAACACGCCCCGAGCCTGTTAGGGATCAAGCAAGGAGATTAGGAAAGCCTTCGCAACTACATGGAAAGATTCAACAAAGCATGTCTCGACATACAAAGTTTACCAACAGAAGCAGCCATCATGGGTCTCATCAATAGCCTACGAGAAGGACCTTTTGGTCACTTCATATCAAAAAAGTACCCAACATCTCTGAACGAGGTATAAGAAAGGGCAGAAAACTACATCAATATGGAGGAGAACTCTCGATTAGGAGAAACCTCGAAATCTGGATTCTCCTACCCCTCTCGGGACAAGGATAAAGAGTCCAAAAAAAAAAAGATCAATCCAGTAAGAAGCCTAAAAAATACCACAACTACACCCCTCTTCGGGTATCTCTTGTGAATGTTTACCGAGAAATATGCAACATTGAGAAGATCCCACCACCTCGCCCAATTAAAAGCAAAAAAGGAGGGGGAAGTCGAACAGAGTACTGCTAATATCATCGAATCTACGGACACCCCACCAACGAGTGCTACGACCTAAAGGATGTCATAGAAAAGCTAGCCCGGGAAGGAAGACTAGACATGTTCTTAGCCAATAAGACTGACGAGTCGAGGAAGAGAAGACGAGACCAAGAGGTCGGACAGGCCGAACGATCACCCCGTACCCCTGAGAGACATGTACATATGATAAATGGAGGATTCGCAGGAGGAGGGATCTCTAAATCATCTCGCAAAAGACACCTTAAAGAAGTATATCATGTCGGGGAAGAAGAGAGGTCAATTGACCTCCCAACAATTACCTTTACTAAAGAAGATGCAATAGGTGTTATCCCGGGACATGATGATCACATGGTCATTACCATCATGTTGGTCAACGCTAATCTTCACAGGACACTAGTATACCAAGGAAGCTCCGCAGATATCTTGTTCAAATCCGCCTTTGACAAACTCGGCTTACAAGAAAAAGAGCTCAGATCATATCCGAATAGTTTATTTGGGCTGGGAGACACTTCAATCCAACCACTTGGATATATCTCACTGCACACAACTTTCGGAAAGGGAACCCGGTCAAGGACACTCAATATAGATTACATAGTAGTCAACGTGAGCTCAGCCTACAATTCCCTAATAGGTCGGACAACGTTGAACCAGCTCGCCGCAGTAGTTTCAACTCTACATATGTGCATGAAGTTTCCAACTCCAGAAGGGATCACCACGATAAAAGGGGACCAAAAAATCGCGCGACGCTATTACAATGAAAGTCTGAACCTCAAAGGAAACCTCAAAGGATAGGAAGTCAACACCATTGAACTCGGAGGAGTTCGAGCTCGTGAAGAATTCCGCCCACAACCTGAAGGCGAGACTGAAGAGGTCCAAATTAGGGATGCCCGTGATAAAACGACAAATGTAGGGGGAACCTTGAAAGGAGACTTGAAGGAGTTTCTAATACAGTTCCTAAAGGATAACACCGATCTCTTTGCATGGAAGGCCGCAGACATGCCAGGCATAGATCCCAAACTAATGTGCCACAAACTGGCAGTATACCCAGGATCTCGGCCAGTGCAGCAGAAGCATAGGAAGCTCGTATCGGAAAAGTCCCAAGTTGTGGAAGAGCAAGTGCAAGCCTTATTGGAGGCGGGATTCATAAGGGAAGTCAAATACCCACTATGGCTAGCCAACGTTGTCTTGGTGAAAAAGTCAAATGGAAAGTGGCGGATGTGCACTGACTACACCGACCTCAATAAAGCCTGCCCAAAAGACCCCTACTCACTACCAAGTATAGACGCTCTAGTGGATGCATCTTCGGGATACAAGTACCTCTCCTTCATGGATGCTTATTCAGGATACAATCAAATCCCGATGTATCCACCCGACCAAGAAAAGACCTCGTTCCTAACTCCCAAAGCAAATTACTGCTATATCGTCATGCCGTTCGGACTCAAGAACACAGGAGCTACCTATCAAAGATTAATAAACAAAGTCTTCGCAGAACACATCGAGAAACTGATGGAAGTCTACATCGATGATATGCTGGTAAAAACACAAATTGAGGAATCCTTGTTGCCCGACCTCGCAAAAGTGTTCGACACAATCAGAAAGCATGGTATGCGACCTAATCCTGCAAAATGTACCTTCGCGGTAGAAGCAGACAAATTTCTGGGATTCATGCTCACACAAAGAGGAATAGAGGCGAACCCAGATAAATGCCGGGCTATACTCAACATGAAAAGTTCGACCAACGTCAAAGAAGTACAACAGCTCAACGGAAAAGAGGTTTGAATGGACTGAAGAGTGCGAGCAAGCCTTCTAAGATTTCAAAAATTTCCTGGGGTAACCACCCATTCTTACCCGGCCACGGGAGGGAGAAGCACTCATACTATACCTGGCAATAGAAAATTGGGCAATAGCTTCAACACTGGTTAGAGAGGACAAAAGCAGGCAACAACCCATCTACTTCATCAGCAAAGCCCTACAAGGGGCCGAGCTAAACTATCAAAAAATAGAGAAGTTCGCCTACGCCCTCAGACTCACTTTCCGACGACTTCGCCCATACTTTCAAGCACACACTATCAAGGTTCGGACCAGCCAGCCGATGAAAGGCATTATACAGAAGACAGACTTAGCTGGAAGAATACTGTAGTGGGCAGTCGAGTTGTCTGAATTCAATTTGCAATATGAAGCTCGGACAGCAATCAAATCACAGTATCTGGCCGACTTCATCTTGAGTACACTGATACCCCAGGAACTCCCACAAAATGGAATCTCTATGTGGACAGATCCTCAAACAAAACTGGGAGTGGGGCAGGTGTGATAATAGAAAGCGATCAGGGAACCCAAATCGAACTTTCACTAAAGTTTGAATTCCCTGCTTCAAATAATCAACCCGAATACGAAACATTACTGGCTGGTTTGAGGCTGGCTAAGGAGGTAGGAGTTCAAAAGCTCACCATCTTCAGTGATTCTCAAATAGTTACCTCACAAATAGAAGGGAATTACCAAGCTAAAGATCCCACCATGAAGAAGTATCTGGACAAAACCAAAGAACAGCTCGGACAGCTCAGGGAATATGAGGTCCGACATATACCCCGGGAACAGAATGCTTGAGCTGACGTTCTCTCAAAACTAGCCAGCACCAAACCAGGGGGCAATAATAGAAGTCTCATCCAGGAAACACTACAAAGCCCATCAATCTCAGAGGAAGAAAAGGTTCTAACCATATCTGGTCAGGATCAAGGGTGGATGACCCCCATTATCAAATACTTCAAGACAGAAACACGCCCCACGGATAAGAAAGAGACAAAGAGGTTAATACGAGAATCACAGTACTATACTATGATGGGTGACATCTTATATAGGAGAGGGATCTCAATACCCCTCCTAAAGTACGTACCGACTTCTAACAAAAGGGAAGTCCTAGAAGAAGTACACAGTGGCATGTGCAGCAACCACTTGGGGGCACGAGATCTTTCCAAGAAGGTACTCCGAGATGGATTTTTCTGGCCAACCTTACACAAAGAAGCGGCAGAATTTGTCAAGACATGCCCACCATGTCAGAAGCATGCTAACTTCCACATCACTCCACCAGAAGAGCTCATCAGCATAACGTCACCCTGGCCATTCGCAAAATGGGGAGTCGACCTCCTCGGACCCTTTCCCCAAGGATCAGGACAAGTCAAGTACCTCATTGTAGGGGTAGACTATTTTACGAAATGGATTGAGGCAGAGCCCCTAGCTAATGCCACCACCCAAAAAAGACGGAAATTTTTATACAGGAACATTATTACAAGGTTTGGAGTCCCTTACTCCATCACCACAGATAATGGCACTCAATTTACTGATACAGGTTTTAGAAACTTGGTAGCCGCCTTAAAAATAAAGCACCAATTCACATCCGTAGAACACCCACAAGCTAATGGACAGGCAGAAGCTGCCAACAAAGTCATACTAGCCAGGTTAAAACGAAGACTACGGGGTGCAAAGGGAGCTTGGGCCAAAGAGCTCCCACAAGTCCTATGGGCATATCGGACAACTCCACACTCCACCACAGGAGAATCACCCTTCCGACTTGCTTACGAAATCGAGGCAATGATCCCAGTAGAGATAGAGGAAGGATCCCCTAGGATAATCCTCTACAATGAAGATACCAATTCCCAAAATTAAAGAGAAGAGCTCGACCTACTTTCAGAAATCCGAGAAAAAGTTTGGATTAGAGAGGAAGCGCTAAAGCGTCGAATGACTTCAAGGTATAATCAGAGAGTAGTCCAGCGAAGCTTCGCCAACAATAATCTCATCTTAATCCGAAATGACATCGGAACAGGTCGATCAGGAGAAGGGAAGCTAGCAGCTAACTGGAAAGGACCTTACCGAGTTGTAGAGGTACTGGGAAAAGGTTACTACAAAGTGTCCGATCTGGAAGGCCGAGAGCTACCGAGGTCATGGCATGCATGTAACCTGAGAAGGTACTATAGTTAGAAAGTGATAAAGATCTTAGGTCAAGGTGCACTCTTTTTCCTGAAAAGGGTTTTTAATGAGGCACCAAGTCAAGGTCTACAAAATTGTCCAATTTAGAAGGGTAAGCACTTATATGTATATACTCTTGTATATTTTGTATTTCCTACTTGAATAAAGTTTTTCAGATTCCATAAAAAGGTTATCTACCAAGACGTATTAATCTGAGTGTAAGAATTCACCGCCCGAATACGACAAGGTCGGCAAGATGAGAACCAAACTCGTCACCCGATTACAAAGAAGTCGGCCAGGTGAAAGCGACAAAAATAGATTACTGCAAGAAGTTTAATAAACCACTATTTTATGGTTTATCTTATGCTTAATTGAGTGGTTTTTATCAACTCTTTACCCATTTATTCATACTAATCGCATGCTTTATGTTTTCCTTCCTGATTTTGTGCTATGATTGAAAACATGCTTCTTTGGCCTTTATATTGCTAATATTAATCCTCTCTTATCACCATTAGATGCCTTGATATGTGTGTTAAGTGTTTTCAGAGATTATAGGGCAGGAATGGCTTAGAGGATGGAAAGGAAGCATGCAAAAGTGGAAGGAATACAAGAAACTGAAGGAACTGCTAAAGTTGTCCAACCTGACCTCTCTGCACTCAAACAGTCATAACTTGAGCTACAGAAGTCCAAATGATGCGGTTCTAGTTACGTTGGAAAGCTAACATCCGGGGCTTCGATTTGATATATAATTTATCATAGCTGCTCTGATGTTAGGTGACACAAACGCGTGAATGACGCGCCCGCGTCGCATCTGCGAACTTCAATCCGTGCGGACGCATGGACGACGCCTCCGCGTCACCTTCCCGCGACCTGAACGTAACAGAAATTGCTGGGGGCAATTTCTGGGCTGTTTTTGACCCAGTTTTCAGCCCAGAACACACAGTTTAGAGGCTATAAAGTGGGGGAATGCATCCATTCATAAGAATGCTTTCATAATTCATAATTTTTAGTTTTAGATGTAGTTTCTAGAGAGAGAGGTTCTCTCCTCTCTCTTAGAATTTAGGATTTTAGGATTTCTATTAGTTTAGTTCAACTCATCTTCAGTCATAGGTTCAATATTCCTTTTATTTTATATTTCTCTTTTACTTTCAGATGCTTTAATGCTTGTATTAGTTATGTTGCCTAATTGGCTTATGAACTCCATGTTAGAATTGATTTCTTTATTTAATATAATTTGAGGTATTTCAGAATTATGATTGCTTTCTTTTATTTATATAAATAATTTAGATTTTTCCCTTTTTGGCTTTGGTTGAGTCATTGGAGACGCTTGAGTTATCAAACTCATGGTTGATTGAAAATTGGAATTCTTCCAGAATTAATTTAGGTTCCAATAACTCTAACTTTTCCCAAGGAAAGACTAGGAGTTGAGGATTCAAAATTAATTCATCCACTTAACTTACCTTCATAGTTAGAGGTTAACAAAGTGGGAGAAAAATTCCATTCTCATTACAATTGATAAGGATAACCAGGATAGGACTTCCAGTTTTCATACCTTGCCAAGAGTCTATTTTATAATTATTTATTTTATTCTTATTATCATTCAACATATTGCTTCCTTACTTTCAAAACACCCAATTTACAAGACTCATAACCAATAATAAGAATATACCTCCCTGCAATTCCTTGAGAAGACGACCCGAGGTTTAAATACTCGGTTATCAATTTTAAAAAGGGGTTTGTTACTTGTGACAATCAAAACTTTTGTAAGAAAGGTTGATTGCTTGGTTTAGTAACTATACTTACAACGAGTATTTATTATAACTTCTAAACCATCAATCTTCAGTTCTTCAAAGTTATGAAAAGTAATCCATAAAAAGTCACCTGACGAGGCCTGGCTAAAAATGGATTGCTAAAAATAACTTAAGAAGTACCGACACAGAAGTCGGGCAAGGCGATCGACAAAAAGTTATAAAAAGTAATCCATAAAAAGTGGCCTGACGAGGTCTTACTAAAAATGGATTACTAAAAATAACTTAAGAGGATTCGACAAGAAGAAGTCTGACCAAACCAATCAAAGAGACAAAGTTATAAAAAGTAATCCATAGAAAGAGGCCTGGCGAGGTCTGAGTAAAAATGCATTACTAAAAATAACTTAAGAAGGTTCAACAAGAAGAACCAACAAAGAGAAGTCGACCAATGAAAGCGGTATTTCAAACGAACAAAGTCGACCATCCAAAGCATGCAAAGAAATGTAGCTTTACCCGAAGAGAAATGGCTCCACAACAAGGCTATCAAAATTGTTCAAAAACCAACTAAAAGGGTTCTACCAGAATACTAAAAAATTGTCAAACATATTAGCCCCAAGGATCATCTCGCCCGACCAAGAGACAGATAAAACAATGATCTAAAAGAGGTCGAGCAACAGAGATCTACAAAATTTGCAAAGGAACGATCAACATATCAAAAGAAACACAACAATCATAAAAAAGACTCAGAGGGTGACCTGAAAGAGGGCCTCAAGAGTTCAAAAACATTTTTGTTCTTCTACTAAGTCGCATAGAAGCAACTAATAGTCAAGGGAACCAAATCATAAACAAAGTTACAAAAAATAGAGTTCAAAAGCCCACAAGTTGGGCTGTGGAGATAAAACACATAAATCATAAGGGGTGCAAAGTTTCCCCAGTAGCAGCGTCAATGGCAGAAGGAGGAGGAATGATATTCACAGGGACGGCGTCCACGTTCCCATCCTCATGATTAAGAATTTCACAATCCGGATCAGGTTGGGAATGGTCGACCTCAGCAGAAGGATTTGAAGAAATCGTGGCTGCAGAAGCTTTGGCTGGGGGTGCAGGAGGAGGCCCATCATCTTCATCATCTGGGGCAGGCACTATCTTCCCATCTTCCACCACATTGTCTAGGCTAAAAAGAGTCAGGTCGAGTTTAGGAGCAAGAACTCGGACCTGCACCTTTGATGAGCGGATAATTTATACGCTTTTTGGCATTATTTTTATGTAGTTTTTAGTATGATTTAGTTAGTTTTTACTATGTTTTTATTATTTTTTATGCAAATTTCACATTTCTGGATTTTACTATGAGTTTGTGTATTTTTCTGTGATTTCAGGTATTTTCTGGCTGAAATTGAGGGACCTGAGCAAAAATCTGATTCAGAGGCTGAAAAAGGACTACAGATGCTATTAGATTCTGACCTCCGTGCACTCGAAGTGAATTTTCTGGAGATACAGAAACCCAATTAGCGCGCTCTGAATTGCGTTGGAAAGTAGACATACAGGGCTTTCCAGCAATATATAATAGTCTATACTTTGCCCGAGTTTTGAGGACGCAAACTGGCGTTCAAACGCCAACTTCCTGCCCTATTCTGAAGTTAAATGCCAGAAACAGGTTACAAACCAGAGTTAAACGCCACAAACAGGCTGCAACCTGGCGTTTAACTCCAAGAGAAGTCTCTATACGTGTAAAGCTCAATGCTCATCCAAAGCACACACCAAGTGGGCCCCGGAAGTGGATTTCTGCATCATTTACTTATCTTTGTAAACCCTAGTAACTAGTTTAGTATAAATAGGACTTTTTACTATTGTATTAGAGGTCTTGGTCATTCTGGTTCCCCCTCTGGGGCCGAAGCCAATGAACACTATTTTCACTTATGTATTTTCAACGGTGGAGTTTTTACACTCCATAGATTAAGGTGTGGAGCTCTACTGTTCTTCATGGATTAATGCAAAGTACTATTATTTTTCTATTCAATTCAAGCTTATTCTTATTCCAAGATATTCACTCGCACTTCAACCTGATGAATGTGATGATCCGTGACACTCATCATCATTCTCACCTATGAACGCGTTCCTGACAACTACTTCCGTTCTATCTGCAATAGCTTGAGCATGTATCTCTTAGCCTCCATTCCGAAAGATCAGAGTCTTTGTGGTATAAGCTAGAATCAATTGGCAGCATTCTTGAGATCCGGAAAGTCTAAACCTTGTCTGTGGTATTCCGAGTAGGATCTGGGATGGGATGACTGTGACGAGCTTCAAACTCGCGAGTGTTGGGCGTAGTGACAGACGCAAAAGGATCAATGGATCCTATTTCAACATGATCGAGAACCGACAGATGATTAGCCGTGCGGTGACAGCGCACTTGGACCATTTTCACTAAGAGGACGGACGGTAGCCATTGACAACGGTGATCCCCCAACATACAACTTACCATGGAAAGGAGTATGAATGATTGAATGATGACAGTAGGAAAGCAGAGATTCAGAAGTAACAAGCATCTCCATACGCTTATCTGAAATTCTCACCAATGAATTGCATAAGTATTTCTATCTTATTTTATATTTTATATTTTATTTATATTTTAATTATCAAAACATCATAACAATTTGAATCTACCTGACTGAGATTTACAAGATGACCATAGCTTGCTTCAAGCCGACAATCTCCATGGGATCGACCCTTACTCATGTAAGGTTTATTACTTGGACGACCCAGTGCACTTGCTGATTAGTTGTGTGGAGTTGTGAAAAAGAATTGAGATTATGAAAGTGCGTACCAAGTTTTTGGCGCCGTTGAGATCACAATTTCGTGCACCAGCCTTCAAGTTTTCATAAGCGCCTGTAACAATGTCCACCAAATGGCCCTGAAGATCGGCGTAGTCCACATGGGTAGTTTGAAGCCTCCCCCTCAGCTCCAACACTTCGGCATAAGTGCGGGTGTAACTCTCCTTATGCTTTTTCGCCATCTCCTCCACCAAATTTGCAGCTGCCTCAGCCCTGACAGCCCGCGACTTCTCCTTCTCCAAGTCCAACTCCAGCTTAATCACCCTGGCGTCAAGTTCATCCTTCAACCCTTTGATTCTATCAAATTCCGACTTTGCATCCTCCAAGAATTCCTTAGTTGCATGAACAGGGGAACCCTGGACAATTCAAAACAAAGCCGCACCCATATGGGCCATCCGAATGTTGTTGTTGGTGATAAAATTCAAATGATGAAGAATGGACACGTCATCCATGGGAAGTCGACCATAAGGAGCAATTTAATTATCAACAAACTCCACGGCATCAAAATCAGGGGCATCCATATCATAAGGTTCAACAGTTTTTTGTTTTTTAGGAGGAGCACCAGCAGTCGGAGAGGAGGCAGCACCAGAAGAGGGTCTAACCAGGTCAGAGGGGACAACTCAGACTTGAAGAGTTGGAATAACCTTCCTCGGCCCAGAAGCACTCAACGGTGGTTTCTTGGGAGGAACCTGGGAAGACTCTCCCTCCGTAGCCTTGGTCGAGATGTTGGAAGCAGCTGTAGCCTTCTTCGCCCTACGAAAATTCTTCATAGAATCTGTAGATTTCACCATCTCTACAAAAAAGAAACCAAGAAAACAAGTAACAAATAGATAAAGATAAACATTCAACTACAAAGCAAAACTATTAACAAAGAAGTCGACCACTACCCAATTCAGTTTAAAGAAGGGAAGGATCTGAAAGAAACTTCTTTGTATCAAGATGAGGGGCCCAGTTTTCCTCCAACACATTTACAAAGGCCTGCTCGACCTTATCCAAACTTTCCCAGGAATACCTGGATACCACTACGTTCTTCTGCCAGCACAAAGGGAAGGTAGGCTCATCATTCTCATCCGAAAAGAAGGGATGAGCTCTCTCAATAGCTCGGACCTTGAAATAATAGTTTTTAAAGTCCCTAAAGAACTCGTCATACATAAAGAAAACCTTCTTGCCTTGAGTAGCTCGGAAAGAAACCCAAGAGGCTTTCTTCTTGGCTACCCCTGGCTTCATCAATAAAAAAAGATAGAGAAAAAGAGTTTGGGTAAGTTGGACATCTAGTTCTTGACACAACAACTGGAAGATTTTAATGAAGCTCCAAGAGTTCGGGTGAAGCTGGGAAGGAGCTACATTGCAGGACCACAATAACTCGGTCTCAAAGGGGGTGAAAGGAATGGTAATATTCAAATGACTAAAGAAATAGTCGTAAGCATAGAAGAAGGGACGTTCTCCTTGAGTTAAAGAGGGAAAGCTAACCCTCTCCTCAGGGTCAGGCGACACTAACTCATAGTTTTTCTCTTGATCCCTATCATTACAAATCCTATAGTGCTTCCTAAGCCGCACACAATACTCAAAGTCAGCAATTGTAACACACATCAGAACAATGGAATCCAGCCAATCTGACATGCCGTCCGGGATCTTAGTAGACATCTCAACAATGTTTTTGCGAGAAGACATGGGTCAACTATTCCTACAGTAAGAAAAACTAAAATGGGTTGCTACCAGACAACTCAGAGAAATAGGGAAACTAACTCGGACAATAACACATGAGCATCAAGAAGTTAGTAAAAGGAAAACTCTAGGACTCACACCAAAGCCCAGGGGCACCCTTTGGAGGCAATAACAAGGCAAGAACTAGGAAAAAGGAAATTGACAACTTATGCCCTAAATATCTCGCAAACAAGAATCGACACTCCACGAAGCAAAAATCATCATCACCAACAAAAAACATCAAAGTTACAACTTCTCCTACTGACAGTTCATCATCAAAAGATTGTTAAGCTAGAACAAAAAGTAAGACAACGATGAAAAGAAACAAGGAAAAATCACAAGCCATGGATCAAGACACAAAAAGACGCAATCTTTTCACAGAAGAATCAAAGTTTTTCAAAAAGCAAAAGCGAGATACAGAGTCAAAGCCTTACATCAAAAGCATGCACAGTTGTCGAAAGCAAAAAGAGAAAAGAAAGAAAACACTAACCTGCATGGAAGAAAGTAGTAACGAAGAACGGCGCAAAGTCCACACCAAACAGTCGCTTCAAGGCAGGGAAGATAGAAGGCTTGAAGATGTGAAAATGCGAAGACAAGCGCAACAGTAAGCAAAGAGTTAGGGGCAAGTCAAGGAAAGCACAACATTAATTAAAAAATGCAACCTTTAGCAAAAAGGATCCAGCCTTTCAAAATAAATTCTTCGCAGACATGAAGTACTAAGATAAGTCATCAAAATAAAAAAAATAGAGGAAGAAATACTAACCTGAAAAGAAAGAGGAAAAAAGGGGGCAACGATCAAACACTCTCAAGTTAAAGAAAACTACGAAGCACTTCAGAGAAGCGACGAAAGCAAAAGATAAGGAGAAAGGAGAAGAAGAAGAAACTGAAAGATAAGACTTTAAAATTCAAAACGAAACCAAAAGAGGGAAAAGAGGAAACGACAAAAGAGGAGTTAATGAGCATTTAACCCTCGCACGTTGCCAAGAAAGTGCAACGCGCGCGATAATGAACAAAGAGAAAAACGCTCCGCATTTAAAGGAGCCCAGCAGGAGTTATATAGAGATCGACAAAAAGGCAAAATGCTCGAGCTCGACTTCTCCAAAAGGGTCAAAGTCTGAAGACACGACCCTAAAAAAGTAAGGATCGAGCTTAAGCAGGGGCATTGTTCATACCATGGGTCGAGCTATCCGACCTGGGCTGATTGAAGACAAAGCAACCGACCTCTTCAGGTCAGAACTCCTAACCTCTTCTTTAAAGAGTTCAGCCAAATCACCACAAGAAGCCCAAAAAGGCCCAAAACAAAGGGACATAGCCCAATCTAAAGACAGCTACAACCTAGAAAGATAAAGGCGGTTCCTCTTAAAGATAAGGTGACTTCACTTAAAGATAAGATAAGATAACTAACTTATCTTATCTAGAAAGGTCACTCCACACTACTATAAATACACTGGAGCACCCAGGTATAACTCATACTCTGATTCTACTAAAAACTTGCTTAAAGCCCATGCTAACTTAAGCATCAGAGTCTTTGGCAGGTACCACCCCCCTCCGGTGATCAAGGATCGGCAGTACCATCAACTCCAACAAGTTGGACACAATAGCTCCGGCCACCACAACAGATCTCATTTGAGATCGACCTTCAGTTTTAGGTAACCCTCGGAACAAGTATATAGAAGATACACATAAATAGAGAAAATAGAAAAAACAGAAAAACAGAACACAAATAGAAGAATACAAGAAAATAAAACATAGACACAGAGAATAGACAAACAAAGAAAGCATACATTCATACACCAATCATAACAGAGAAAATGCACAACCAAGTATGATGCATGTCTAGCCCTAGTGCAGGTAATGAGCTCATTTGTCGGTTACTAACCCGCTTCCGATGTTACCCAGCAACCTCTATCTGGATAAGGCTTTCCTGTTGGCAATACTCACTGCAAGCAACCTTTGTTTTGTAGGGCGGCACGTATTAGCCGATATACGCCCAATACACTCACTGTAAGCAACCTTTGTCTTACAGGAGCACAACACACTCATTATAAGCAACCTTTGTCTTACATGAGTACAACACACTCACTATAAGAAACCTCTGTCTTACAGGAGTACTCTTTAACTGTGTGTATCTCGATACCTCTATAAGCAACCTTTGTCTTACAAAATAGCATTATAGCTAAGTATCCCAGAAAAGCGTTCTCAGTGGTTGCACCACCATCTATCTGACTGCCTCAATGCAGCAGATGAACATACAAATACCTCTGAAGTTGCCTTAATGCAACAAATGACCTTTCAACAGGCCTTCTGCTTGTTCTCTAATCTCTTTATCATATTACTCTTTTCTATTTGTCTCTTTACTCTGTTCTTATTACTCTTTTCTCTTTATCTCTTTACTCTACTCTGGTTACTCTGTTCTCTGTATCTTTTTACTTTGCTCTGATTATTCTTTTCTCTGTATCTCTTTACTCTGCTCTGGTTACTCTTTTCTCAGTTTAATGTATGTATTTAAAACTTATGTAAATTTCAGTATGAATAGTTAGCATGTCCCAAGTATAGGTTCATTAAGTCCATACTGAAACAGTTTAACTTTTCATATTATACCTAACCCTAGGTGCAACTCAAGAACTAACTATGTTGCTCGTAGTTCGTTTACTAGTCTCTGTGGTTTTCTGTCATTGAAACCTTACATACTTTTTCTTTGATTTTCATCTCTTCTTTAACTTTTTTATCTTTTCTTTATCTTTTCCTCACTAATATGTTATTACTACTCCCTAAGTGTTTTATGAAGATAATTATGAGATTCTGAGCTTAAAGTTATCTTTCTAAAACTTTTACGAAAAACTGATTTTCCGTATTATTTTATTATTTTTCTTTACCCTTTAACCTTCAAAATTCACTTTTTACCACCCAAAACTTTTAATATTTCTACTAAAGCCCCATATTTTTCATTTGATTTCAACACAAAATCAACCCCCAATTTAATGGTTAGGGTTTGAAATTCTAGCAGCCACAAGAACATGCATTCATAGCTTGAATATCATCAAATTTCATCAAATTTTTACCAAATTTTCAACAAGAATCACTCATATAAACAATCAATTTCAAACATAACCAAACCATATCATAATCACACAATTCAAACATAATTAATCAAGATTAATTTTACCAAATCCTACCTTGATTTGCTGCCTCAAATCCGGTAATGCTTTTAGGTGTTCTTTTTGCACTTTTTCCTCCTAAAACACATCAAGAACAACTTTGAATCCATAAAATCTCAACTGACCAAACCTTAATCAACATGTTAGAAAGGGATTCCTTACCTTAAACGTGATGGTAATTGAAGATTCTTGGCTCACAAGTCAAGCTAAGCAAGAGATCTAAGGAAGAACATTAAGAAAACACATATTTAGCATGATTTTTCTTGAAAACCGAATTGAAGAGGGAGGGAGAAGCTGTCTTACCTTATTTCCAGCCTTGATACGTTATATGGTTATGTAGAGGAAGAAGAGATGATCATTTTGGAGTAATCGGAGTTTTGATTTGAGTTTTAGTTCAGAATAAATCAAGCTTTGAAGATTAAGAACCAAGAACTTTTCTCTCTTTTCTTTCTCTCTTATTTTCGGCCATTCAAGGTGAAAATGAGTAGCTTGAAGTGTCTTGGGGTGATGGAAAAATGTGCTTGATGATGATTGGCTAGTTTGGGAGGTGGTTGAAAAACATCTCAGGTGTATAATTACTAAAACTAGATGTATTAGAACATACACTTAACAACACTTTTAGAGATTAATATTTGGACTACTAGTATAAATGACACTAGTAACATGATTATCATGAGAATAGAAGGTATATGATGAGGCATTAGCATTGCTAAAATCATCAGAGAGTGCTGATATTGACCTGCACCAGTGGATTGTGAATCCGGTTAAACCGATCTCCTATTTTTAACTAAAACAGATAAAGTAATATTATAATATCATTCAAGCAGCTTATAGTACTAATATAATGATAATAATATACTATGATACTTCTTCTCTCATAAATCGAGTCTAGTTCGTCAAACTGAGACTGTTCACATAAACCAAGATCAAAACCCATAATCACGGTTCAAAAACTAGGTTCTTCACGACTGCGTTGTCAAACTTATCTTAAAAGAGGTTCTTTATTATTGATGACATAACGATAATATAGATTGAGGTGCTTGATGATATTTCAAAGATGTTCCTTTCACTGATCTTCCGGAAAACTCCATTTCTTCAGAAAAGATCTTATGTACCCAAAAATTAGGTTGTTACATCTTGGCCCCCGACCTTGATCTTTCCCTCTTTAGCACTGACAATATAGTGGTGGATGGCAAGATAGTCCTTGCACCTGAGGAAGATGAGGAGGAGCCTCCACTTAATCCGAAGACCTCAGGGCCTCAGGTCGATCAGACCTTAACATCGGAAGCCCAACCCGAAGCTGCTGTTATGGAGACCTCTTCTTCGGCTCCTGTTATTGTTTTGGCCGTGCTAGCTTCTATGCATCCTCCTGATTCTTCGGATAAGAAGAAAGATGTGGTGACAGAGGAGGACCTTAATCCTCTCTTTGGCAAGAAGTCCTGAACCCTTTTTGTTCATACCCTGGGTCGAGCTATCTGACCCGGGATAATTAGCAACAAAGCGACCGACCTCTTCAGGTCAGATCATCCGACCTCTTCTCAAAGAGCTCGGCCAAATCGACAGGAAAGCCCAAAAGGGGCCAACTCAAGGAATACGACCCAGACCATAAGGCGGCCCAAGCCTATAGGGATAAGGGCGGTTCCCTTGAAGATAAGCTGACCTCACCTAAAGGATAAGATAAAGATAAGATAACTAACTTATCTTATCTAAAAAGGTCACTCTACACCATTATAAATACACTGGAGCACCCAGGTATAACTCATACTCTGATTCTACATAAAAACCTACTAATACCCTTGCTAACTTAAGCATCGGAGTCCCTTGCAGGTACCCCCACCCTCCGGTGACGAAGGATCAGCAGTGCAGCTAGTCCCTCAAGTCGGACACGACAGCTCCGGCCTCCACCCACCAGCCGGACACGTCATCTCCGACCAGCACAAAATATCTCGTCCGAGATCGACCCACAGTTTCAGGTAACCCCCGGAACATTGGCGTCGTTGTCAGGGATTCGGAAGTCATCCCGTCACCATGGCGGACGATCATGACAACGATCACAACTCAGATCTGGAAGATAGAATGCCGCACAAGAACACGGACACCACAGCAAAAGATACTCCTCAACCTAAAAAAACGGCAATTCACCAACTATGGAAGCCATAGAGGCACTCCAGGATCGCTTGAAGCAACTTGAAAAAGGGGTGGAGCATCAACGGGAAGCTGAGAAAAACCTACAAAGGGAAATAAGACGACGCCGGGAATTGGAGGATAAACTCCTAAAAATCGAAGCCGATCTCAAGGCCAAAGATAATCAATCCTCTCATAAGGATAGCTCCCGCAAGGATCAAGATCCATTAACCAAGAAAATCATGAAGACCAAAATCCCGAAGGACTTTAAGCTCCCGGATATGACTTTATACGATGGCACTACAGATCCCAACCATCACCTCAGCAATTTCAGAAGTAGAATGTACCTCACCGACGCCTCAGATGCAGTTCACTGCAAAGCCTTTCCAGCAACTCTAACAAAGACAGCGATTAGATGGTTCGACAATCTACCTCCTAGGTCCATCTTGAGCTTCGACGACTTAGCCAAAAAGTTCCTGGCCAGATTCTCCATCCAAAAAGATAAAGCTAAATACGCCCCCAGTCTATTAGGAATCAAGCAAGAAGATCGGGAAAGTCTTCGCAACTACATGGAAAGATTCAACAAAACATGCCTAGACATACAAAGCCTAGCAACAGAGGCCGCCATCATGGGCCTCATTAATGGCCTACGAGAGGGACCTTTTAGCCAATCTATATCAAAAAATACCCCACATCTCTGAACAAAGTGCAAGAACGAGCGGAGAAATACATCAACATAGAGGAAAATTCTCGACTAGGAGAAACCTCAAAATCCGGATTCCCTATCCCCCCTCCCGGGGACAAGGATAAAGAATCCAAAAGGAAGGAAGATCGACATGGGAAAAAAAATAAAAAAATACCACAATTACACCCCGCTTCAGGTGTCCCTTGTGGACGTCTACAAAGAAGTCTGTCACACAGAAAAAATACCCCCAGCTCGACCACTTGATGATCGGAATTTTTTATCGGTAAAGAATAAAAGCAATCGCGTTGTAAGTATAGTTTCTAAACCAACAGAAAATCCTTTCGTACAAATGTTTTGGTTGTCACAAGTAACAAACCCCTAAATAAATTGATAACCGAAGTATTTAAACCTCGGGTCGTCTTCTCAAGGAACTGCAGGGAGGTATGTTCTTATTATTGGTTATGAGTTTTGTAAATTGGAATTTTGAAAGTGAGGAACAAATAATTTAAATGACGAATAAAATAAATAAACAACTGTAAAATAAACTCTTAGCAAGGTATGAGAACTTTGGAAGTCCTATCCTAGTTATCCTTATCAATGGTGATGAGAATTGAATTTTAATCCCACTTAGTTAGCCTTTACTAAAGCAAAGGAAGGTCAAGTGGACCAATTAGTTTGATCCTCAGGTCCTAGTCAATTCCTAAGAAAAGACTAGAGTTATTGGAGTTTAATTCAATTGGTAAAAATAATAATTATCAATCACGATGAGTTTGACAACTCAAGAGTTACCAATTAATCAACCAAGCCAAAGGGAAGAAAATGTAAATTATTAATGTAAATAAAGGAAAGCAATCATAATTTTGAAATACTTCAAATTATATTAAATAGAAAATCAAATCTAAACATGAGTGGTTCATAAGCCAATTTGGCAACAAAAGTAATTGAAGGAAAGCATTAAAATATCTGAAAGCAAAAGGGAAATATAAAGTAAAGGAACATTGAACCTGATAAGGAGTTGGAATACTAAATTGAAATAATAAGAAATCCTAATCCTAAAACCTAAGAGAGAGGAGAGAACCTCTCCCTCTAAAAACTACATCTAAACTATGAAAAGTGAATAATCGGAGCTCTCTCTCTCCATGGATGCATTCCCCCACTTCATAACCTCTAATATGTGCCTTTTGGACTTGGATCTGGGCCAAAAAGGGCTTCAGAAATTGCTGGGGATGTTTTTGTAATTTCTGGTGCGTGGCGTCTGTCACGCGTCCGCGTGGGTCACGCGGTCGCGTCACCTGGAGTTTTCCTTGTCACGCGTTCGCCTCGGTCATGCGTCTGCGTCATCTGTGTTCTGCTTTTGGCGCGCGTCCGCGTCAATCACGCGTTCGCGTCGCTGTCTTTTTGCGCTAGGCATGCGGCCGCGTCATCCATGCGTTCGCGTCGCTGCCAGTTTCTTCAAAAACTCCATTTTGTGCTTTCCTTCCATTTTTGTATGTTTCCTTTCCATCCTTTAAGTCATTCCTGCCTTAGCAGATCTGAAACTACTCAACACACAAATCACGGCATCGAATGGTAATAAAGGGCAATTAAAATAAATAATTTTAAAGCATAGAAAACATGTAATTCACATATACCACATAATAAGGAAGGGAAAGTAAAACCATGCAATTTACATGAATAAGTGAGTGAAGGATTGAATAAATCTCTTGAATTGAGCACAATATATATCATAAAATATGGGTTTATCAACCTCCCCACACTTAAACAATAACATATCCTCATGCTAAGTCCAAGATGAAGAGTAAGGTAAGGTTAAAGTGGTGAAATCTCATGCAATGCAATCTATCCTAAATGCAACTACCTAAATGAGTCATGCAATTCCAATTTGTTATTCACTTGTAGATAAGACTTACATGTAGTTAAATTAATTCACATTCTCAAGGAATCATATATGCATAGCCAACCTTAGATAATGTTAAGGCACTTTTACAATTGAGATGGGTAAAAATATTTTTTAAACTTGCAAGAGAATTAACAATTTAAGCAGAGATATATGGTGATGAGCTATTGAACCCTCACTGGATTCTGTGATTACTCTCTAGTCACTCAGTGTTTATTGGGTTAATCACTCTATTTTTCTTTTTATCCTTACTTCCTATAACTTTGTTCTTCATCTAACCAATCAACAACTATAGAATACAGACATACAAAAATCATGAGGTCTTTTTCAAAATTGTAATGGGGCCAAGGTAAGGGTAAGGGCATATGTATAAGGCTAAGTGAGCTAATAAGTGAATCATTGATTAGTCTAAGATCTCACCTAACATACATATTTTGTAATTCAAAGTTTCTTAACCTATTTGCCTAACTTTTCTCACTTTGTATTGCAAGCTCATGAACTTAAATTTTATCCCATGTGCATTGATTCCTTTTATTTTGTAATTGGAGAATTTTTTGTATCCCCGTAAATAAATACTGAAAATAAACTTTTTTTTTTAACATGGTAATTTAATTGTTTTGATTTCACATGAGCATGCTTTCCCAAATTTTTTTTTGGAAATATCTTTATTCTTTTTTAACTTTCCTACTTGTTTCTATCATCCGTGTTCCCATAAAGTTCCCCACACTTAAACAATACACAATTTCTATCTTAAGCTAACCAAGGATTCAACTTGGGATTTTTATTTTGTTTTTCTGCTTAAGGCTAGTAATGTGGTTTATATAACAAGAGGCGTTTAAAAGCTCAAGGGGGCTAACAAGGGTGATGTAAAAGGTAGGCTTATTTGGGATAAGTGAGCTTAAACAAGTAATGGCCTCAATCATTTCTTAGTATGTATCTATACTCTATAATTGGACATATAGATTAAAACAAAGCAAATAACATCAGAATAAAAAGAAGGGCGAAACACACAGGAATAAAAATTATGGTTTGAATGTAACCATACAATTAAGCTCAAAACTCACAGGCTGTGTGTTCTCTAGCTCAAAAATCATATATCAGTTAAATATGTCATGCAAGTAGAAATTAAGAGTTCCCATTATTCTCAATGTAAAATTTACTTTGGGTGGCTTTAAAGTGTTAGTGTTTCTCCTTTATGAAATGTTGTTAACTAACAAACATGTTATGTTCTATATACAAGGTGTGGATTATTTTTATTCTGTTAAAGTCCCTAGTTTACTTCCTTTTTTTATTTTCAATTTAAACCAAACTATCATATGCTAAAAGGGGTAAAATAAAGATAAAAATAAAAATAAAGATAAAAATACAGAAAAATAACCAAAATAAAATAAAAGATTCTGTAGTGGCTCACCAAAAAATACGCCAGAGATGGTGACCTCCCCACACTTAAAATAAAGCATCGTCCTTGATGCTCACTCAAGTTGGGTGTGAAGGAGTGTTATCACTGGAAGGATGGGCTACTGGAGTCTCGGTGGTGGTCTGAGAATCTACAGACTGGATGTGGGTAAGTGGGTCTGTCTGCTGGAGAGGAGGCTCTGACTGGATAGGAATCTCTGTATCGGCGGCCTGAATCTGCTGTGGCTCCTCCTGCTGTAGTGCAGCCTGCTCCGGTCCTGTCGGTGCAGCCTGGGTGGGGGTCTCCTCCTCGTGAGCATCCTCCTCCATCTCAGATGTATCAGAAGGGGTGTCAGGCTCGGAGGGGATGTCACCGCCAGAACGGATCATCAACTTGACGTGCTCATAGCGTCGCTTGTTGCGACACTCCATACGATCCAAGCGGGCGAAGTGTCGATGCACCAAATGGTAAATAGGCTCAGGAGCAGCTGGAGGTGCAGTGGGTGGGGCAGGTGCAGCAGTGGAAGAAGAGGGGGCAGCTGAAGGTGTGACTGTCTCATCAGAAGCAGGAAGGAATGAAGGTATGTAGTCTAAAGCCAGAAAGTTTCTGCTGTGAGGAATGATCTTCTTGCAGTCCGCAACAGGTGGCTTCTCATCAGCATCCTCCCAAGGCACGTCATCTCGACAGCCTAGCTGGGTAACCAGGTAAGGGAGGGGGAGGGTGCCTCTGACATGGACCCTGGCCATATAGTGCCGGATGAAATAAGGCAGATATAGGTCCTTACCCTCCATCACACACCAGAGGAGGGTAATCATAGCAGCAGGTAGCTCCGTCGCATGAGTGCTCGGCATAATAAAGTTACTCAGGATCTGGGGCCAGAGCCGAGCCTCATCATTCAAGTATATCCGCTTGATTCTTTTAGGCATGGTGGTGTTCTTACCCATGACCCATGGGACAGTAGGGTCAAGGGCTATCCTCTCCTTGACAGCGTCCCTGTCAAATCTCAGAAAGTGCATGTCCTCTTCAGCCTTTTGGTAACCGTCAGGCTGATCTGACTTAGGCTGAAGGCGCAGAATATCCTCAATGGCCTCTTCAGTGACCAGTAACTGTTTCCCTCTGAGGTGCACTGCATCCAGGGAAGTCTTGAAATAATTGCAGTAAAATTCTCTTACCCAGGAAGCATTGACCTCAGTCAAATTCCTCTCCAAGAAGAACCAGCCTCTTTGTTTGATCTGATCGGAGGTGTACTGCTATAGTTCTTCTGGAATTTTCAAAGTCCTCTCCAGGTACAGCTTTCTGGAGGCAGCAAACACTGGATACTTCAGCTCACAGTATCGGTTTGCAAACTTAATTGGATCAGTAGTAGGGAGGAGTTGGTCAGCCTTCTCCTGCTGGGTAAAATACTTTTCCCGCCAGGAGTCATCATGCATAAGCTCTAGGAGAGACATAGAGGATTCACCTTGTTTCTGTTTGCCAGTTGTTGCCTTGCCTTTTCCTTTTCTTTGAGTGTCAGACATCCTGAAAAACAGAAATCTAGGATATAATAAAAGCAGGAAAACAAGTAGGTAATTAACAAGATAAGCACATAGTGGCAAAAGAGCAGTAGAATAATGAAATGAGTTGAATAATTATGCATTTTGGAGTGTTTTGGAGTTTAAAAAGCTGAGATGAGAAAGTTCAATCCAAAATATAATATAAATAGAATTCATGTTAATTAGGAAAAACCATAAGCATGCCTTGAGTTAAAAAGTAAAAGTAAAGAGTGAGTTAAAAAGCAGAGGGGGTTGTTAGAAAAAGTGGTTTTAAATTAAAAAGAGGTTAGAAAGCAAAAATCAGTGAGTTAGTAAAAAGAAAGTCAGAGTAAGTGGCATGAAGATTGGTTTCTAAGTAACAAGAATTTCACAATTTGAAGCAACAGACAACTCATATTCAAGCAAAGAAATCAAGTTGTTGATGATTCATATAGATAAACCAATAACGAAAATGTGAAATCAAATCATCAATAATGTGAGTTATTAACCGGGGAAACAAAAGGAATAAGAATGCTGGCCCGTGCATTCATGAATTGGTTTGGTAAAAGCTAAGGAAAGCAAAATTGAAAATGCCAAAACCAATACATGAATGAGAATCAAAACGATTTACAGAAATTTGGGCAGCATTCCGGCTAAAATTGGATGTTCTCGGAAAATAAACAGCAAGCAGAATAGGTCATTAAAATAAACTGCAATTAGATATAAATAATATGAGCATGAAAGAGTAGTCGCAATAGCAGCATGAACAGTAAGAACATCATATGAACTATACTAACATCACAACAACAACAGAATTGTGAAAATTATAAAACAAATAGCAAGAACAGCGCAATTAATCAGGCCTAAATCCACTAACCACATCCTAGCTACCTAACCACCTAGAATCCACTACAACATACATCTCTAACTATCCTAAATTTAAACATAAACTGAAAAAAATATGAAAATAACTAGGAATGAAAGAAAGGTGGCATTCGGCGGAACCTGGTAGGCGTATGAACTAAGCTAAGGAACTGAGAGATAGCGGGGGTGTGGTTGCGGTGGTGCTGCGGCGGCATAGGGTGGCGTGGCGGCAAACCTTGGTAGTGGCAAGGGTTGGGGAAGAAGAAGGGGAATGGGGGGCGCGACGGGGTAGGGTTTCACGTCACTTGGGGTTAATGAATTTGAATCCACGCGAATGCGTGGGGCACGCGGTCGCGTGGTGACGCGATCGCGTGGTTGACGCGATCGCGTGGTTGACGCGATCGCATGGAATAGGAAAAAAGGGTGAATGACGCGGTCGCATGAGGCATGCGACCGCGTCGCTGGAATTTGTGCGAAACGCACAATTCCAGCGTTGTTTAAGCGCAACTCTCTGTCTCCTTTGGGGTGTTGTGCAATCCATGCGACGCAAACGCGTCGCTCACGCTTTTGCGCGGCATAGGTTTTGTGCAAGTGACGCGTTCGCGTCGGGGACGCGAATGCGTGGGCCATTTGTGCTAGACGCACGACAGCCGCACGATTCCAGCCCAGATTTCTGGGCGTTGGATTTTTACACTGATTTCCAGATCACGCGGCCGCGTGAATGACACGGACGCGTGGGTGGGTGGTTTTCGAAACTGACGCGAACGCTTTAGCGATGCGATCGCGTCGCACGCCTTCTTCTTCTCTTTTTTTTTAATGCAGTATGCATAATGTAATGCTAATATGAATGTTATGCAAAACTCCAGGTTCAATACAATAAAATAAAATAAAACTCGAAAATAAATAAAACTAAATAAAAAAAATGAAAAAAGAACGATCATACCATGGTGGGTTGTCTCCCACCTAGCACTTTTAGTTAAAGTCCTTAAGTTGGACATTGGATGAGCTTCCTGTTATGGTGGCTTATGCTTAAATTCATCTAGAAATCTCCACCAATGTTTCGAATGCCAACAGCCTCTGGGGTCCCAAACTAGGCATGTAAAGCTTATGAGCACCTTCAAACAGATTCTCAGGCTCCCGGGGTGACAAATATCAGAATAGATTCCAGGATCCCAAACTTTACTTTTAGATCCGCCTTCGTCTTGATCCATATTCTTCGATCCGGGCGGTTTAGAAATTGTATTCTCACCAGGATGACCAAATGCCTTCCGCGACCCATTCAATTGAACTTGGAACCAAACCGTGCACTTTGAATTGGAGCGTGGGACCTTATTGAACCTTGTGCACCAGCTCTGAGTACGAGCCATTTCCCTCTTACTCTTAAAGCCACAGAGAGCTCTAAGCTGGCCATCTGTTTCAAGCAAACCATATTCAAGTGGAAAAGTAAAGTTAAAGGTTAAGGATTGTACCCACTTGAAGCTTGTATTAGGTGGTAATGGACTTGGGACAGGTGTTTCTAGTGGTTCTGTAAGTTCTACTCCCTTGTGATCTTCTGTGAATTCCTCCACTTCTTTGCAAAATTCTTCAGCTGCAACTGCGTCCTGATTAAAGTCTTCTATGTCTTCCTCATCACTTAAGTCATACGTTGGAGGTTGAGAGAAATCTACCTCGACGTCATCTTCGTATTCACTTGGATAAGGTTCTTCAGGCTCAAGGAATTCAGTTGCGGATGTGAGTTCGTGACTAGGAGAGCTTGATTC
>NC_029793.2:42035436-42063665 GCF_000816755.2 Arachis ipaensis | reverse complement strand
CCAATCCGTGCACTTCGAGTTGAAGCGTGGAACCTTATTGAACCTTGTGCACCAGCTCTGAGTACGAGCCATTTCCCTCTTACTCTTAAAGCCACAGAGAGCTCTAAGCTGGCCATCTGTTTCAAGCAAACCATATTCAAGTGGAAAAGTAAAGTTAAAGGTTAAGGATTGTACCCACTTGAAGCTTGTATTAGGTGGTAATGGACTTGGGACAGGTGTTTCTAGTGGTTCTGTAAGTTCTACTCCCTTGTGATCTTCTGTGAATTCCTCCACTTCTTTGCAAAATTCTTCAGCTGCAACTGCGTCCTGATTAAAGTCTTCTATGTCTTCCTCATCACTTAAGTCATACGTTGGAGGTTGAGAGAAATCTACCTCGACGTCATCTTCGTATTCACTTGGATAAGGTTCTTCAGGCTCAAGGAATTCAGTTGCGAATGTGAGTTTGTGACTAGGATAGCTTGATTCGTGATCATTACTGCCCATGGAATCAACTTCTTGGTCTGTTTCGTCCAATTTTTCACAGGGCATATGCTGTGGAGGTCGTGCAACATCCTCCTTTGCATTAAATTCGGACTTCTCAGTGGAATCCTTTACGGTTCATGATTCCCATGGAGTTTCAGCATCTCCTAAATCTTCAACCACTTCTTCCTCTGTAACTACTTTGGCTTCCTCCACTTGTTCCAATACAAAGCCATGTTCCTCATTTTCCATCGAAGTTTCTAGTGTTTCCTTCATGCTACGCTCTTCTTTTGATTCTCCACATGCTGCCATGGGAGTACTTCGGGTTCTCAGATATCGGGAAGCTATCATATTTACTACCTCAGTTACGGCAGTAGTGAGTTCCAGTATGCCATTTTCTATCTTTGCTTGCCCTTGAAGAAGAACACGAAGTTTGTCATTCACTGGAGGTTGGGGTGGGTGTGAGGTCTCATTGGTTAGGGAAGAGGGTTCAAAGTAAGAATGTGGTGGTTCTTGGGAATAATTGGATTGGGATTGTGGTGGATATGGGTCATATGGTGCTGAATGGTGAAAAGGAACTTGTGAGTGTGGTGGTTCAAATCTACGTTGAGAGGATGGTCTATAAGCACAGGGTGGGGCTTGTTGGTAGTTACAAGGTTGTCCACCATATCTATTAGCTTGGTATGCATTGTAAAGTGGTCTTCGTCCATGATATCTTGGAAGGTGTTGCTGCCTAAAGGGTTGATCAAATCCTCTTGGCTCCATCCATCTTTGATTGTTTAGACCTTGATGCATATTCCAGCTATAACTTCCGTTCCCTTCTACAATATTAGAACCAAACTCAAAGCGAGAGGGGTGAGAATTCATAGTAGCTAAAAGAGGTAAAAAGGAAAACAAAAAAAATAATTAAACAAATAAAAAAAAATATTTACAATAACCAATAATAAGGCACACGTTTGCAATTCCCCGGCAATGGCGCCATTGAAGAACTTGAAGATTGATGGTTTAGAAGTTATAGTAAACTTTCGTTGCAAGTATAGTTACTAAACTAAGCAATCAACCTTTCTTACAAAAATTTTGGTTGTCATAAGTAACAAATCCCTTTAAAATTGATAACCGAGTATTTAAACCTCGGGTCGTCTTCTCAAGGAATTGCAGGGAAGTATGTTCTTATTATTGGTTATGAGTTTGTAAATTGGGGGTTTTGGAATTTTGGCAATGGGCACAGATATATTTATAAATTAAAGCAATAAAAATAAATAAGAGATTTTATGTAATTAAATTAAAAGCCTTAACCCGGAGAAGATTAATCGGAAGTTCTATCCTTGTTGGATTTTTCTCAAGATCAATTGATAATTGAAAGTTACTTCTACTTAGTTATCCTTTACCAAGTAAAGTAAAAGAAAGTCAAGTAAGTTGGAAGTCTACTTCTATTCACAAGTCCCAATCCTCACTCTTGTGTTTGGATTAGCGTTAGTGACTAGAGAGCCAGCCAACAATAAACCCAATTACAATTTAACTCTTGAGTAATTCAACTCAAGGGTCTTCAAATATCAATCAACTCTAAAATCAAGTTAGGATCCAACTTAGAAAATCAAACAATAGAAGAAGTGATAAGTCTGAAATACCTCAATTATATTAAATAAAATATTCAAATCTTAACATGGAAAAGTTCATAAATTAAATCGGAAAGATAAATAAAAGGAAAATTGAACCTGATAAAAAGAAACAATCCTGAAAGCAAAGAAATCCTAAATCCTAATCCTAAGAGAGAGGAGATAACCTCTCTCTCTAAAAACTACATCTAAAACCTAAAATTGTGTATTGTGGGCTTGTTATTATGAATGAATGGATTCTCCCACTTTATAGCCTCTAATCTGTGCTTTCTGGGCCGAAAACTGGGTCAGAAACAGCCCAGAAATCGCTGGTTGCGAAATCTGCCACGCTGATTTTTCGTCACTGCGACGCGTCTGTGTGGAGCACGCGTTCGCATCACCTAGCGTCAGGGAAACTATGGCATATTATATATCAAATCGAAGCCCCGGACGTTAGCTTTTCAACGCAACTAGAACCGCGCCATTTGGATGTCTGTAGCTAAAGTTATAGCCGTTTGAGTACAAAGAGGTCAGGCTGGACAGCTTAGCAATTTCTCCAACTTCTTGTATTCCTTCCACTTTTGCATGCTTCCTTTCCATCCTCTGAGCCATTCATGCCCTATAAACTCTGAAATCACTTAACACATATATCAAGGCATCTAATGGTAATAAGAGAGGATTAATATTAGCAAATATAAGTCCAAAGAAGCATGTTTTCAATCATAGCACAAAATCAGGAAGGCAAATGTAAAACCATGCAAATAGTATGAATAAGTGTATAAAAGATTGATAAAAACCGCTCAATTGAGCACAAGATAAACCATAAAATAGTAGTTTATCAACCTCTCCACACTTAAACATTAGCATGTCCTCATGCTAAGCTCAAGAGAAGCTATAAATGAGTGAAGATGAATGATAGAATGTATGAAATGCAATCTATCTGTATGAATGCAACTACATGCAAAATGTTTCTACCTACTTGGTTAAAAGCAAACAAGTTCCCCAAGACAAATACAAACTAATTTTCACTAATTCAAATCGTACAATAAAAAGCAAGTAAACTTGTAGGAATACAGCTCATGAAAGCAGGGAACATAGAATCAAGCCTTGAACCCTCACTGGTAGTGTATATCACTCTAGTCTCTCAAGTGTATAGGGTAATTCACTCTACTCTTCTCTAATCATGCTTTCTAAACTTTGTTCTTCATCTAACCAATCAACAAATATTTAATGTACCAATGCAAACATCATGAGGTCTTTTTAAGGTTGTAATGGGGCTGAGGTAAAGGTAAGGATATATGTATGGCCAAGTGAGATTTATAAAGTGAATCCTTGATTAGTCTAAGATCTCACCTAACATATACATACTTTATAATTCAAAGGTTTCTTTACTTATTTACCCAATTTTTCTCACTTTTATGTTACATGCTCATGCCTTAATTTTAATTTTTATCCCATGTGCATTGCTTTTTTTATTTTTTATTTTTTATTTTTTATTTTTTTATTTTTTATTTTTTATTTTTATGCATTTGGGGAATTCTTTTGTATCCCCTTATTTGGGTACTGAAATAAAATATAATTTTTTTTAATGCACATGGTAATTTAATTGCTTTGATTTCACATGAGCAAGCTTCCCAAAATTTTATTTTGAAACATTTTTATTCTTTTTAACTTTCTACCTTTGTTTCTATCATCCATGTTCCCATAAGGTTCCCCACACTTAAACAATTACACAATTTCTATCTTAAGCTAACGAAGGATTCAACTTGGGATTTTTATTTTGTTTTTCTGCTTAAGGCTAGTAATGTGGTTTATAGAACAGGAGGGGTTTTAAAGGCTCAAGGGGGCTAACAAAGGTGATGTAAAAGGTAGGCTAATTTGGGATAAATGAGCTAGAATCAAATAATGGCCTCAATCATATGTAAGCATGTAAATACATTAAATAATGGACATATAGAATGGAACAAAGCAAAGATTGCAATTATAGAGAAGAAAACACACAAGAATAAAAATTTATGGTTAAATAATGTAACCATGTAAATAAGCTCAAAATCTCACAGGTTGTGTGTTCTTAGCTTTTTAAACTATGTTCTAAATACAACTTCAAACAAGTTTTAATAAAAAAAAGTTTTTAATTTAAATTAGTGAAATACTATAAAAATTTCTTGAAAAAGAAAATATTACTTCAACCAAGTGGTAACTAAATGCATAAAATCAAACAAACATGCAATTAAATATGCAAATGCAGCAATTAACAAAGAAAATAAAATATTGGTGTTGAGATAGAAGAGTAACTAACCCATGGAGATCGATATCGACCTCCCCACACTTAAAGATTGCACCGTTCTCAGTGCATGCTGAGATGTGCAGGTGGACGGGTTGTTCCAACTGATGCTTTTCTTCAAGGATTGTGCAGATGGACTTGTTTATCTCCCCTTTTAGAAGTTTTTCCCTTTTTCCATCTTTGGTGGTCAGCCTGAAAGAAGAGAAAAAGAACAACAGTAACCCAGAAATAAAGATAAAATAAAATATGATTGGGTTAATGCCAGATAATGAGGGTCTTAATTACATGGTAGCTACAACATGCAAGTGAGAAAACAGTAGAAGTACATGGCAAATCAAGAGTGCAAAAATTTGCAACAATAGGGAAGAGAGTGGGTAAGGAAAGATAATATAAATTCATGTCAATGTAAAAGTAATACAGGTATAAAAGATTGGCATTGATTTAAATAATATTACCTAACCAGAATAACACAAGTCACTAAGCACCCAAAATAATTCAAGAGAAGATGCAACAGTGAAATAAGAAAATTGTAACACCAAAGGAAAAATAATTAATTTAGAAAAGAAAATAAAAATATGCACAAAATTAAAATATAATGAATGAAATATGCAAATAAATTAAGTAAAATAAAATTAAAGATAAGAAGAATGAGAAGGGAAAGAACAGAAGAAGAAGTAAGTAAGAAAGGAGGTAGGAAAAATTAGGATTGGGGAAGAAAAGATAAGATATTTGGCAAATTAGGATAAGCTGTGCGGCGCAAGCGACGCGAACGCGTGGGGCACGCGGTCGCGTGACTTGCACTTATACGGATTGACGCGGTCGCATCGGTCACGCGGTCGCATGACACAGTTTATGCTACTAGCGCGAGGCAGCCTCGCGCTCGTACAACTCTCTGTTCGAAACTTAGTATTGCCAAAATCCAGGGTGACGCGGTCGCGTGATCGACGCGATCGCGTGAGTGGCCATTATGGGGGTATGACGCGGACGCGTGAGCCATGCGTCCGCGTGGTAGGGTTTGTGCGTTTAGCACCAGTCCAGCACCACTCTTGCACAACTTTCGGTCGTGCATCCTTTTTTACGTCGATTTCCAGGTCACACGGCCGCGTGAGTGATGCGAACGCGTGGGAGGCATTTTTCCCATGTGACATGGACGCGTCAGCGACGCGGTCGCGTGGGTCAATTTGTGCCACAGGCATGCCTTCAGCCACGCTCTCGCGTGACTCTCTGTTCACTTTTCTTTTCTTCCTAATGCACTTGTGATGCGGACGCGTCAGCGACGCTGCCGCGTCGCGTGCGTATTTTTTTTTAATGCAGTATGCAGAATGCAAAATGATATGGATGCTATGAGTAATTCTAGATTCAATGAAATAAAAATAAAATAAAATGAAAAAACAAACAAAACGAAATTAAATTAAGATTGAAGAAAAGGACGATCATACCATGGTGGGTTGTCTCCCACCTAG
This sequence comes from Arachis ipaensis, assembly GCF_000816755.2. Lineage (NCBI taxonomy): Eukaryota > Viridiplantae > Streptophyta > Magnoliopsida > Fabales > Fabaceae > Arachis > Arachis ipaensis. The sequence continues at coordinate 42,057,864 of NC_029793.2, read as the reverse complement.
CACTTTTAGTTAAAGTCCTTAAGTTGGACACTTGGTGAGCTCCCTGTTATGGTGGCTTGTGCTTGAACTCATCCAGGAATCTCCACCAATGTTTGTACTTCCAGTAACCTCCGGGGTCCCAAACTAGGCGCAGAAATCCTTCAAGCAAGTTAAAATAAGTGACAAGGTCCCAAGAGTGTTGATTGCCAGAATGAATTCCGGGGTCCCAAATCTTGCTTTTGCACCCATCTTTTTGTTGATCATCATGATTCCATCCGGGTGGTTCAGCTTTAGAATTCTCACTGAAGCGTCCAAACAACTTCCTAGACCCATTCAATTGAGCTCTATACCAACCTCTGCGTTCAAACTTAAAGCTTCCAACTATAATGAACCTTGCAGGACAATTCTTACCACTGACCATCTTCCTCTTACTCTTTATGCCACAAAGAGCTCTAAGTTGACCATCCGTCTCCAGTAGCCCATATTCAAGTGGAATTAGAAAGCTAAGGGATATGAATTTTACCCACTTGAATGTTGTGAAGGATGATGGCAACTTAGGGGGAGGGGTTTCTAATGAACTTGAAAGCTCCACTCCTTTGTGCTCTTCTCTGACAACTTCCACCTCTGTGTAAGTTTCTTCAATATTAACCTCTTCTTCTTGGTGGCTTTCTTCCAATTTGATCTCTTCTTCATTGCTCACCAAGGGCATGGGAGGTTGTGCTTCTTCTTCTTTAATCTCCATCTCTTGATCGACCTCTTCCAAGTCCTTAACCATGACATGCCTTGGAGGTTGTACACCCTCCTCAACATCAAATGCAACCGTCTTGGAAGGAGGCCTTATGACTTGACTTTTCCATGGAGGTTCTGTATCTCCTAAATCTTCAACCATTTCTTCCTTTGCAACTATTATGGCTTCCTCCACTTGTTTCAATACAAAGCCATGTTCTTCATTGTCCACCGAAGCTTCTAGTGTCTCCTTCATGCTTTGCTCTTCTTTTGATTTTTCACATGTAGCCATGGGAGCACTTTGAGTGTCCGAGTGTTGGGAAGCTAATCGACTTATCGCTTGATTTAGTTGATATACAGTTGCATGAAATCGATCCGCTGCTTCCTTGAGATGATCCCTTGATTCTTGTTCCGCTTGGATTGCATGATTAGGATCATATGGCTCTTGGGTAGATGGATATGGACATGGTGTATATGGAGGTGGTGGCTCCTTCACCTTTAGGGCCTCCTCTGGCTCCTTATGGAGTATGGATTCGCGAAGATGATCCCTTCTCTCTTGTTCCATGTCAATAGCATCATTGGGATCATGTTGCTCTTGGATTGATGGATGTGGGTGCTCTTCCATGGATGATGGTGATGGGATGGAGAGATCATTATGTGGTTGAAAAAGAAGTGCACTAGAGCTTGAAGGTTGATTGTTGAAGGTATTTGGTGGTCCGATTTGGGTGACGAGAGCTTGTATAGTAGAGTTTAGATCGGTAAGTGCTTTCTCCATGGAGGTTTGGGGTGGATAGGAGGGTTCATTTGGCTCATAAGGTGGTTGGTATGGTGGATACGGGTTAGGGTCATATGGAGGTGAATGGTGAAAAGGGGCTTGTGAGTATGGTGGTCCAAAGTCATGTTGAGGAGAGGGTTTATAGACATATGGTGGTGGTTGTTGACAGTCCATTGGAGGTGGTTGTTGCCATGAGGGTTGATCAAATCCTTGTGGCTCCTCCCATCTTTGATTGTTCCAACTTTGATGCCTGTTCTCATTGTAATTTCCTCTTCCTGCAATATAATTGTAACCACACTCATAGCCAAAGGGGTGAGAGTTCATAGTAGCAAATAAAAATTAAAAACAAAAATAGAAATAATTTTAAATTAAAAGGTTATTTGAAATTCAAATTTTTGAATTTGAAAATTAAATTTTGAAATTTGAAATTTGAAAATTTGAAATTTGAAATTTAAATTTTGAATTTTGATTTTGAATTTTGAAAAAGTCAACAATATAAGATAAAGATTTGAAAAAGATTTAAATTTGAAAAGGTTTGATTTTTTTTAAATTTTAAATTTGAATTTTGAAAATTAAATTTTGGAATTTAAATATTTAAAATTTGAATTTTGATTTTGAAATAAGATAAGATAAGATTTTGAAAAAGATATGATTTTTGAAAAAGATTTGAATTTTGAAATTTAAATTTTGAAATTTTAAATTTTGAAATTTGAGATTTGAATTTTAAATTTTTAAATTTGAGTTTTGAAAATTTGAAATTTGAATTTTTTTGAATTTAATGAGGAAAGAGAAAAACAATAAAATGACACCAAACTTAAAATTTTTAGATCAAAATGAAGAAAACAACTAAGAACAACTTGAAGGTCAAGATGAACACGAAAAACAACTTGAAGATCAAGATGAACACAAAGAACAAATTTTTTTTGAAAAATTTTTAATAAATAAATAAATAACCAATAACCTCTTAATTTACGAAAAAGCAAAAATAAAAACAAAAATAAAAACAAATAAACAAGCAAAAAGCAAATATTTACAATAACCAATAATAAGGCACACGTTTGCAATTCCCCGGCAACGGCGCCATTTTGAAGAACTTGAAGATTGATGGTTTAGAAGTTATAGTAAACTCTCTTTGCAAGTATAGTTACTAAACCAAGCAATCAACATTTCTTACAAAAGTTTTGGTTATCACAAGTAACAAACCCCTTTAAAATTGATAACCGAGTATTTAAACCTCGGGTCGTCTTCTCAAGGAATTGCAAGGAAGTATGTTCTTATTATTGGTTATGAGTTTCTATATTGGGGGTTTTGGAATTTGGGCAATGGGCACAGATATATTTATAAATTAAAGTAATAAAAATAAATAACAGATTTTATGTAATTAAATTAAAAGCCTTAACCCGGAGAATATTAATCGGAAGTTCTATCCTTGTTGGATTTTTCTCAAGATCATTTGATAATTGAAGGTTGCATCTACATAGTTATCCTTTACCAAGTAAAGTAAAAGAAAGTCAAGTAAGTTGGAAGTCTAGTTCTATTCACAAGTCTCAATCCTCACTCTTGTGTTTGGATTAGCGTTAGTGACTAGAGAGCCAGCCAACAATAAACCCAATTACAATTTAACTCTTGAGTAAATCAACTCAAGGGCCTCTAAATATCAATCAACTCTAAAATCAAGTTAGGATCCAACTTAGAACATCAAACAATAGAAGAAGTGATAAGTCTGAAATACCTCAATTATATTAAATAAAATATTCAAATCTTAACATAGAAAAGTTCATAAATTAAATTGGAAAAAAAATAAAAGGAAAATTGAACCTGATAAAAAGAAACAATCCTGAAAGCAAAGAAATTCTAAATCCTAATCCTAAGAGAGAGGAGAGAACCTCTCTCTCTAAAAACTACGTCTAAAATCTAAAATTGTGTATTGTGGATTTGTTATTATGAATGAATGGATTCCCCCACTCTATAGCCTCTAATCTGTGCTTTCTGGGTCGAAAACTGGGTCAGAAACAGCCCAGAAATCGCTGGTTGCAAAATCTGTCATGCTGGTTTTTCGTCACTGCGATGCATCCACGTGGAGCACGCGTTCGCATTGCCTAGCGTCAAGGAAACTATGGCGTATTATATATCAAATCGAAGCCCCGGACGTTAGCTTTTTAACGCAACTGGAACCGTGTCATTTAGACCTATGTAGCTAAAGTTATAGCCATTTGAGTGCAAAGAGGTCAGGCTGGACAGCTTAGCAATTTCTCCAACTTCTTGTATTCCTTCCACTTTTGCATGCTTCCTTTCCATCCTCTGAGCCATTCCTGCCCTATAAACTCTGAAATCACTTAACACACATATCAAGGCATCTAATGGTAATAAGAGAGGATTAATATTAGCAAATATAAGTCCAAAGAAGCATATTTTCAATCATAGCACAAAATCGGAAGGCAAATGTAAAACCATGCAAATAGTATGAATATGTGTATAAAAGATTGATAAAAACCACTCAATTGAGCAAAAGATAAACCATAAAATAGTGGTTTATCAGCCATTTTGACAATCGAAATTTTCTATCGGTAAAGAATAAAAGCAATCGCGTTGTAAGTATAGTTTCTAAACCAACAGAAAATCCTTTCGTACAAATGTTTTGGTTGTCACAAGTAACAAACTCCTAAATAAATTGATAACCGAAGTATTTAAACATCGGGTCGTCTTCTCAAGAAACTGCAGGGAGGTATGTTCGTATTATTGGTTATGAGTTTTGTAAATTAGGATTTTGAAAGTGAGGAACAAATAATTTAAATGACGAATAAAATAAATAAACCACTGTAAAATAAGCTCTTAGCAAGGTATGAGAACTTTGGAAGTCCTATCCTAGTTATCCTTATCAATGGTGATGAGAATTGAATTTTAATCCCACTTAGTTAGCCTTTACTAAAGCAAAGGAAGGTCAAGTGGACCAATTAGTTTGATCCTCAAGTCCTAGTCAATTCCTAAGAAAATACTAGAGTTATTAGAGTTTAATTCAATTGGTAAAAATAACAATTATCAATCACGATGAGTTTGACAACTCAAGAGTTACCAATTAATCAACCAAGCCAAAGGGAAGAAAATGTAAATTATTAATGTAAATAAAGAAAAGCAATCATAATTCTGAAATACCTCATTATATTAAATAGAAAATCAAATCTAAACATGAGTGGTTCATAAGCCAATTTGGCAACAAAAGTAATTGAAGGAAAGCATTAAAATATCTGAAAGCAAAAGGGAAATATAAAGTAAAGGAACATTGAACCTGATAAGGAGTTGGAATACTAAATTGAAATAATAAGAAATCCTAATCCTAAAACCTAAGAGAGAGGAGAGAACCTCTCACTCTAAAAACTATATCTAAACTATGAAAGTGAATAATCGGAGCTCTCTCTCTCCATGGATGCATTTCCCCACTTCATAACCTCTAATCTGTGCCTTCTGGACTTGGATCTGGGCCAAAAAGGGCTTCAGAAATCGCTGGGGGCATTTTCTGTAATTTCTGGTGTGTGGCGTTTGTCACGCATCCGCGTGGGTCACGCGGTCGCGTCACCTGGAGTTTTCCTTGTCACGCGTTCGCCTCGGTCATGCGTCCGCATCATCTGTGTTCTGCTTATGGCGCGCATCCGCGTCAGTCACGCGTTTGCGTCTCTGCCAGTTTCTTCAAAAACTTCATTTTGTGCTTTCCTTCCATTTTTGTATGTTTCCTTTCCATCCTTTAAGTCATTCTTGCCTTAGGAGATCTGAAACTACTCAACACACAAATCACGGCATCGAATGGTAATAAAGGGCAATTAAAATAAATAATTTTAAAGCATAGGAAACATGTAATTCACACATACCACATAATAAGGAAGGAAAAGTAAAACCATGCAATTTATATGAATAAGTGAGTGAAGGATTGAATAAATCTCTTGAATTGAGCACAATATATATCATAAAATATGGGTTTATCAACCTCCCCACACTTAAACAATAGCATGTCCTCATGATAAGTCCAAGATGAAGAGTAAGGTAAGGTTAAAGTGGTGGAATCTCATGCAATGCAATCTATCCTAAATGCAACTACCTAAATGAGTCATGCAATTCCAATTTGTTATTCACTTGTATATAAGACTTACATGTAGTTAAATTAATTCACATTCTCAAGGAATCATATATGCATAGCCAACTTTAGATAATGTTAAGGCACTTTTACAATTGAGATGGGTAAAAATATTTTTTAAACTTGCAAGACAATTAACAATTTAAGCAGAGATATATGGTGATGAGCTATTGAACCCTCACTGGATTCTGTGTTTACTCTCTAGTCACTCAGTGTTTATTGGATTAATCACTCTATTCTTCTTTTTATCCTTACTTCCTATAACTTTGTTCTTCATCTAACCAATCAATAATTATAGAATACAGACATACAAAAATCATGAGGTCTTTTTCAAGGTTGTAATGGGGCCAAGGTAAGGGTAAGGGCATATGTATAAGGCTAAGTGAGCTAATAAGTGAATCATTGATTAGTCTAAGATCTCACTTAACATACATATTTTGTAATTCAAAGTTTCTTAACCTATTTGCCCAACTTTTCTCACTTTGTATTGCAAGCTCATGAACTTAAATTTTATCCCATGTGCATTGATTCCTTTTATTTTGTAATTGGGGAATTTTTTGTATCCCTGTAATTAAATACTGAAAAAAACTTTTTTTTTAAACATGGTAATTTAATTGTTTTGATTTCACATGAGCATGCTTTCCCAAATTTTTTTTTTGAAATATCTTTATTCTTTTTTAACTTTCCTACTTGTTTCTATCATCCGTGTTCCCATAAAGTTTCTCACACTTAAACAATACACAATTTCTATCTTAAGCTAACCAAGGATTCAACTTGAGATTTTTATTTTGTTTTTCTGCTTAAAGCTAGTAATGTGGTTTATATAACAAGAGGGTTTAAAAGCTCAAGGGGACTAACAAGGGTGACGTAAAAGGTAGGCTTATTTGGGATAAGTGAGCTTAAACAAGTAATGGCCTCAATCATCTCTTAGTATGTATCTATACTCTATAATTTGACATATAGATTAAAACAAAGCAAAGAACATCAGAATAAAAAGAAGGGCGAAACACACAGGAATAAAAATTATGGTTTGAATGTAACCATACAATTAAGCTCAAAACTCACACGCTGTGTATTCTCTAGCTCAAAAATCATATATCAGTTATATATGTCATGCAATTAGAAATTAAGAGTTCCCATTATTCTCAATGTAAAATTTACTTTGGATGGCTTTAAAGTGTTAGTGTTCCTCCTTGATGAAATGTTGTTAACTAACTAACATGTTATGTTCTATATACAAGGTGTGGATTGTTTTTATTCTGTTAAAGTCTCTAGTTTACTTCCTTTTTTATTTTCAATTTAAACCAAACTATCATATGATAAAAGGGGTAAACTATACTAATTAATCCACATATTCTATAACTAATAAGTTGGAATTGTAACTAAACTAACTGGCTAAAATATGAAATAAGGTGCAAAATGCAGAAAATAGAGTAAAAACACATAAAAAGAACAATGTATAAGTACTGAAAGATAAAAATAAAAATAAAGATAAAAATACAGAAAAATAACCAAAATAAAATAAAAGATTCTGTAGTGGTTCACCAAAAAATACGCCAGAGATGGCGACCTCCCCACACTTAAAATAAAGCATCGTCCTTGATGCTCACTCAAGTTGGGTGTGAAGGAGTGTCATCACTGGAAGGATGGGCTGCTGGAGTCTTGGTGGTGGTCTGAGGATCTGCAGACTGGATGAGGGTAGGTGGGTCTGTCTGCTGGAGAGGAGGCTCTGACTGGATAGGAATCTCTGTATTTGCGGCTTGAATCTGCTGTGGCTCCTCCTGTTGTGGTGCAGCCTGCTCCGGTCCTGTCGGTGCAGCCTGGGTGGGGGTCTCCTCTTCGTGAGCATCCTCCTCCACCTCAGATGTATCAGAAGGGGTCTCAGGCTCGGAGGGGATGTCGCCGCCGGAACGGATCATCAACTTGACGTGCTCATTACGTCACTTGTTGCGATGCTCCATACGATCCAAGCGGGCGAAGAGTCGATGCACCAAATGGTAAATAGGCTCAGGAGCAGCTGGAGGTGCAGTGGGTGGGGCAGGTGCAGCAGTGGAAGAAGAGGGGGCAGCTGAAGGTGTGACTGTCTCATCAGAAGCAGGAAGGAATGAAGGTATGTAGTCTAAAGCCAGAAAGTTTCTGCTGTGAGGAATGATCTTCTTGCAGTCCGCAACAGGTGGCTTCTCATCAGCATCCTCCCAAGGCACGTCATCTCGACAGCCTAGCTGGGTAACTAGGTAAGGGAGGGGGAGGGTGCCTCTGACATGGACCCTGGCCATATAGTGCCGGATGAAATAAGGCAGATATAGGTCCTTACCCTCTATCACACACCAGAGGAGGGTAATCATAGCAGCAGGTAGCTCCGTCGCATGAGTGCTCGGCATAATAAAGTTATTCAGGATCTGGGGCCAGAGCCGAGCCTCATCATTCAAGTATATCCGCTTGATTCTTTTAGGCATGGTGGTGTTCTTACCCATGACCCATGGGACAGTAGGGTCAAGGGCTATCCTCTCCTTGACAGCGTCCCTGTCAAATCTCAGAAAGTGCATGTCCTCTTCAGCCTTTTGGTAACCGTCAGGCTGATCTGACTTAGGCTGAAGGCGCAGAATATCCTCAATGGCCTCTTCAGTGACCAGTAACTGTTTCCCTCTGAGGTGCACTGCATCCAGGGAAGTCTTGAAATAATTGCAGTAAAATTCTCTTACCCATGAAGCATTGACCTCAGTCAAATTCCTCTCCAAAAAGAACCAGCCTCTTTGTTTGATCTGATCGGAGGTGTACTGCTGTAGTTCTTCTGGAATTTTCAAAGTCCTCTCCAGCTACAGATTTCTGGAGGTAGCAAACATTGGATACTTCAGCTCACAGTATCGGTTTGCAAACTTAATTGGATCAGTGGCAGGGAGGAGCTGGTCAGCCTTCTCCTGCTGGGTAAAATGCTTTTCCTGCCAGGAGTCATCATGCATAAGCTCCAGGAGAGACATAGAGGATTCACTTAGTTTCTGTTTGCCAGTTGTTGCCTTGCCTTTTCCTTTTCTTTGAGTGTCAGACATTCTGAAAAACAGAAATCTAGAATATAATAAAAGCAGGAAAACAAGTAGGCAATTAACAAGATAAGCACATAATGGCAAAGGAGCAGTAGAATAATAAAATGAGTTGAATAATTATGCATTTTGGAGTGTTTTGGAGTTTAAAAAGCTGAGATGAAAAAGTTCAATCCAAAATGTAATATAAATAGAATTCATGTTAATTAGGAAAAACCATAAGCATGCCTTGAGTTAAAAAGTAAAAGTAAAGAGTGAGTCAAAAAGTAGAGGGGGTTGTTAGAAAGTTAAAAGTGGTTTTAAATTAAAAAACAGGTTAGAAAGCAAAAATCAGTGAGTTATTAAAAAGAAAGTCAGAGTAAGTGGCATGAAGATTGGTTTCTAAGTAACAAGAATTTCATAATTTGAAGCAACAGACAACTCATATTCAAGCAAGGAAATCAAGTTGTTGATGATTCATATAGATATACCAATAACGAAAATGTGAAATCAAATCATCAATAATGTGAGTTATTAACCGGGGAAACAAAAGGAATAAGAATGTTGGCCCATGCATTCATGAATTGGTTTGGTAAAAGCTAAGGAAAGCAAAATTGAAAATGCCAAAACCAATACATGAATGAGAATCAAAACGATTTACAGAAAATTGGACAGCATTCCGGCTAAAATTGGATGTTCCCGGAAAATAAACAGCAAGCAGAATAGGTCATTAAAATAAACTGCAATTAGATATAAATAATATGAACATGAAAGAGCAGTCACAATAGCAGCATGAACAGCAAGAACATCATATGAACTATACTAACATTACAACAACAACAGAATTGCGAAAAAAATAAAACAAGTAGCAAGAACAGCGCAATTAATCAGGCCTAAATCCATTAACCACATCCTAACTACCTAACTACCTAACCACCTAGAATCCACTACAACATACATCTCTATCCTAAATTTAAACATAAACTGAAAAAAAATGAAAATAACTAGGAATGAAAGAAAGGTGGCGTTCGGCGGAACTTGGTAGGCGTATGAACTAAGCTAAGGAACTGAGAGATAGCGGGGGTGTGGTTGCAGTGGTGCTGCGGCTGCGTAGGGTGGCGCAGCGGTGAACCTTGGTGGCGGCAGAGGGGTAGGTTTCGCGTCACTGGGGGTTAATGAATTTGAATCCACACGAACGCGTGGGGCACGCAGTTGCGTGGCTAGGATGGAAAGGGGTTGACGCGATCGCGTGGTTGACGCGATCGCATGGAATAAGAATAAAGCGTGAATGACGCGGTCGCGTGAGGCATGCGACCGCGTCGCTGGAATTTGTGCGAAACACATAATTCCAGCGTCATTTCAGCGCAACTCTCTATCTCCTTTGGGGTGTTGTGCAATCCACGCGACGCGAACGCGTCGCTCACGCTTTCGCGCAGGATAGGTTTTGCGCAAGCGACGCGTTCGCGTCGGGGACGCGAACGTGTGGGCCGTTTGTGCTAGACGCACGACAGCCGCACAATTCCAGCCCAGATTTCTGGGCGTTGGATTTTTACGCCGATTTCCAGATCGCGCGGCCGCGTGAATGACGCGGACGCGTGGGGTGGTTTTCGTAACTGACGCGAACGCTTTAGCGATGCGATCGCTTCGCACGCCTTCTTCTTCTCTTTTTTTAATGCAGTATGCAAAATGTAATGCTAATATGAATGTTATGCAAAACTCCAGGTTCAATACAATAAAATAAAATAAAACTTGAAAACAAATAAAACTAAATAAAAAAAAATGAAAAAGGAACGATCATACCATGGTGGGTTGTCTCCCACCTAGCACTTTTGGTTAAAGTCCTTAAGTTGGACATTGGATGAGCTTCCTGTTATGGTGGCTTATGCTTAAATTCATCCAGAAATCTCCACCAATGTTTGGAATGCCAACAGCCTCCGGGGTCCCAAACTAGGCATGTAAAGCTTCTGAGCAGCTTCAAACAGATTCTCAGGTTCCCGGGGTGACGAATATCAGAATAGATTCCAGGATCCCAAACTTTGCTTTTAAATCTGCCTTCGTCTTGATCCATATTCTTCGATCCGGGCGGTTTAGAAATTGTATTCTCACTAGGATGACCAAACGCCTTTCGCGACCCATTCAATTGAACTTGGTACCAATCCGTGCACTTTGAATTGGAGCGTGGGACCTTATTGAACCTTGTGCACCAGCTCTGAGTACGAGCCATTTCCCTCTTACTCTTAAAGCCGCAGAGAGCTCTAAGCTGGCCATCTGTTTCAAGCAAACCATATTCAAGTAGAAAAGTAAAGTTAAAGGTTAAGGATTGTACCCACTTGAAGCTTGTATTAGGTGGTAATAGCCTTAGGACAGGTGTTTCCACGGAGGGTTTGCAGGAGGAGGAATCTCCAAATCATCTCGCAAAAGATATCTCAAAGAAGTATATCATGTCGAGGGGAAGGAGAAAGCACTTGACATCCCCGCCATTACCTTCACTAAAGAAGACGCATCCGGTGTCATCTCAGGACAAGACGATCCCATGGTCATCACCATTATACTGGCAAATGCAAATCTCCACCACACACTGATAGACCAAGGGAGCTCCGCCGACATCTTGTTCAAAACTGCCTTCGACAAGCTCGACCTAGAAAAAAAAGAACTTAGAGCATATCCGAACAGTCTGTTCGGACTGGGAGATACCCCAGTGCAACCACTCGGATACATCTCATTACATACAACCTTCGGGAAGGGAAACCAATCAAGAACGCTCAAAATATACTACATCGTGGTCGACGTAAGCTCTGCCTACAATGCCCTAATAGGTCGGACAACATTGAATCAGCTCGGCACAATAATCTCGACTCCACATCTGTGCATGAAATTCCCAACTACAGAAGGGATAGCTACAATAAAAGCAGACCAGAAGATGGCGCGCCGCTATTACAACGAAAGTCTAAATCTCAGAGGCAAAGGAGAAGAATTCCACATAATTGAACTCGGTGAAGTTCAGAGGCGGGAAGAGCTCTGTCCACAACCCGAAGGTGAAATAGAAAAAATCCAGATCGGAGATATCCCAGACCAAACAACCAATATTGGTACGAACCTAAAGAGAGACATAAAAGAATCAATCGTACAATTCTTACGAGATAATGTTGACCTTTTTGCATGGAAAGCAGCAGACATGCCGAGTATAGACCCCAAATTAATGTGCCACAAGTTAGCGGTCTACCCGGGATCTCGGCCAGTACAACAAAGGCGAAGAAAGCTCGGGCCAGAACGATCCCGAGCTGTGGAAGAGCAGGTACAAGCTCTACTAGAGGCAGGATTCATAAGAGAAGTTAAGTATCTATTATGGCTAGCTAACGTCGTCTTGGTGAAAAAATCAAATGGGAAATGGCGAATGTACACCAATTACACCGATCTCAACAAAGCCTGCCCAAAAGATCCTTATCCACTCCCATGTATCGACGCTCTGGTAGATGCCTCCTCCGGATATAAATACCTCTCGTTTATGGACGCATACTTGGGATACAACCAAATCCCAATGTATCCACCCGACCAAGAAAAAACTTCATTCTTAACCCCAAAAGCAAACTACTGCTACATTGTCATGCCTTTTGGTCTAAAAAATGCGGGAGCTACTTATCAGAGATTAATGAACAAAATCTTTACCGATCAAATCTTTTCTCGACGACTTCGTCAATACTTCCAAGCCCACATCATTAGGGTTCGGACTAACCAGCCTATAAAAGGGATTTTGCAGAAAACAGATCTAGCGGGTAGGATTTTGCAATGGGCAGTCGAGTTGTCCGAATTTGATCTTCAATACGAAGCTCGGACAGCCATTAAGTCACAATACCTGGCTGACTTCATCGTAGAATTTACGGACACCTCGGAACCCCCCCACAGAATGGAGTCTCTACGTGGATGGTTCCTCAAATAAAACTGGAAGCAGCGCAGGCGTGATAATCGAAAGCGATCAAGGAACCCAAATCGAACTCTCCCTCAAATTCGGGTTCCTTGCCTCAAACAACCAAGCAAAATATGAGGCACTACTAGCTGGTTTGAAGCTGGCTAGAGAGGTTGGAGCTCAAAAGCTTATCATCTTCAGTGATTCACAAGTAGTCACTTCACAAATAGCAGGGAGCTACCAAGCCAGAGATCCCACCATGAAGAAATATTTGGACAAAACCAGGGAATAGCTCGGACAGATAGGAGAATATGAAGTCCGTCACATACCCCGAGAACAAAATGTCCGAGCTGACGCACTCTCAAAACTAGCCAGCACCAAACCAGGGGGCAACAATAGAAGCCTCATCCAAGAAATGTTGCATTCTCCGTCAATCTCGAAAGAAGAAAAAATCCTAACCATAACAGGTCAGGATCAAGGATGGATGACCCCCATAATTAAATACCTCAAAACAGAAACACTCCCCACAGGTGAAAAGGAGGCAAAGAGGTTAAAATGGGAGGCACAACACTACACTATCATAAATAATACTCTATACAAAAGAGGGATTTCAATACCATTGTTAAAATGTGTGCCGACTTCCAACACAAAGGAAGTTCTAGAAGAAATACAAAGTGGCATTTGTGGCAATCATCTTGGAGCACAAGCACTTACTAAAAAAGTACTCCGGGCAGGATTTTACTGGCCAACCCTACAAAAAGAGGCCACAGAGTTCGTAAAGACATGTCCACCCAATCAGCCATGCCCTCAGGGACTTGGGAAGATGTCTCAATAATGTTCTTGCGAGAAGACATGAGGTCAACTAGTTCTATAGCAAGAAAAGAAGAAAATAGATTACTAACCCAAACATCTCGGACAAAGTCAAAAACAACCCATAGCAGAACACGACTCAAGCATGCAAACAGATAAAAAGGAAAACCCCAAGACAAGGTCCAGGGGCATCCTTTGGAGGCACTGACAGAGTAAAGACTCAGGAAAAATCTACAAGGCTAACATCTTGACAAAAACCCTCGACGAAGAAAAAACCCCCTTCCAGACAAATAGCAACATGAAGAGAAAGACAAAGCAAATATAAGAAAGAACGTTATCTGCTACAAAGTCTACCAATAAAGAAAGTTACAAAAGACGCAGTCTTTTTTACCAAAAGATTATCAAACAGTTCATCGACCCAAAATTCCAAAATATGAAGGCGACAATCGCAAACAACAAATTGAGCATAACAACGCAAAAAGGTTCAGACTTTCCAGCATGCATTTCAAACAAAAATAAGAGTTTTATCAAAAAACCGAAGGCAAAAAGTAAAGAAGCAGAAAGTAGAAACCAAACCTGAAAAAATAGGAGAAAACCCTGAAGAAAGGTTGAGAGCAGAAGCAAAAAGGAGAAGAGCCACCCCTCGAACAGAAAGCCTCACAAAAGTAGGAAACAGAAGGCGAAATCCAGAGTCATCCCTCTTCCACAAGAAGCAATAACCAAGCAATGTCGCAGGGAAAAACTATAAACTCCAGGCAAAAACAGAAAGGGAGAAAGAACAGGGAGGTTACGGAGAAGAGAAACCGTTTTTCCTGAGTGTGAAATTCAAAAATAAAGAGGTTAAGAGAAACGGGGCAATTAAAAACCAATTAATGAAGGTATTAAAGCCTCGCATATTCCCAAAGATAAGAGCGCTAATGCAAAAGCGCGCGCCTTTTAAAGAAGCGAAAGAAAACGTTCCGTATTCAAAAAAGAAAAGCTTTACAAAGATGAAGTCGACAAAATGCTCGAGTTCGGCTTCACCAGAGAAAGATCGAAGTCCTAAAACTAAGACTCGACCTCCAAAAAGAAAGACCGAGCTCGAGCAGGGGCACTGTTCATACCCTGGGTTGAGCTATCCGACCCGGGATAATTAGCAACAAAGCGACCGACCTCTTCAGGTCAGATCATCCGACCTCTTCTCAAAGAGCTCGGCCAAATCGACAGGAAAGCCCAAAAAGGGCCCAACTCAAGGAACACGACCCAGACCATAAGGCAGCCCAAGCCTATAGGGATAAGGGCGGTTCCCTTGAAGATAAGCTGACCTCACCCAAAGGATAAGATAAAGATAAGATAACTAACTTATCTTATCTAAAAAGGTCACTCTACACCATTATAAATACACTGGAGCACCCAGGTATAACTCATACTCTGATTCTACATAAAAACCTGCTAATACCCTTGCTAACTTAAGCATCGGAGTCCTTTGCAGGTACCCCCACCCTCCGGTGACGAAGGATCAGCAGTGCAGCTAGTCCCTCAAGTCGGACACGACAGCTCCGGCCGCCACCCACCAGCCGGACACGTCATCTCCGACCAACACAGAAGATCTCGTCCGAGATCGACCCACAGTTTCAGGTAACCCTCGGAACACTTTTATTTCTGTTTTAAATTCCTGTGATGACCCGATCTGTGGTTCTTATAACACTTTAACTTTTTGTAATAGTTTACATTTTTTTTAACATTGTCACCCTTTAGTTGCTCCCATAACTTTTTTATGAAGTAAAAAATTATTCTTTTATATATCGTAGAGTACCCTTCTATTTTTTGAAACAATATTTTCGTAGCTAGAAACAGTTCGCTTTGACTTTGGGGCCTTAGCAAAGTTTAATTTAAGAGTTTCCTTCCATAGTTCCAACTTTGAATCAATCGGCCTTCGTTAAGTTACTTTTACAACTCGTTTTTTATCCGTCCTTCTTGAGGTCGCTTTGTATGAGTTGTTTATATAATTTCTTACATTAACTTGTACCTCGTCACTTCATCTTGCTGACTATTTTAGTTCGGACAATGATTTTAGTATTTATCGAGCTTAAATTAATGCGTTCAAAATAGGAAACCTTTAAAGAAAGAAATGAAATAGAAATTCCTTTACAAAAGCATACTAGGGGTTTGAACACCCCTAGCCCTCGTATTGGTGCCTCGTTAAAAAACTCTTGAAGTCAGAAAAAAGAGTGCACCAATTAAACGAGGTTTACTACCTAGCTGTAATATTTTCTTAGATTACAAGCGTGCCAGGACCTCGGGAGCTCCTGCCCTTGGAGGTCAGACACTTTGTAATAATCCTTACCTAAGACCTCAACTATCTTGTAAGGTCCCTTCCAATTGGCTGCAAACTTTCCTTCTCCTGATTTCTATATTACGATGTCATTTTGGATCAGGATGAGGTCGTTGATGGTAAAGTTTCTTTTGATCACCTTTTGGTTGTACCTTAGATCCATCCTTTACTTCAGAGCTTCCTCCCTAATTCGAGCTCTTTCTCAGACTTCGTGAAGGAGGTCGAGCTCTTCTTTTTGCGCTTGGGTGTTAATTCTTTCGTTGTAAAATATGACTCTAGGTGATTTTACAGCTACTTCTATGGGAATCATTTCTTCCATTCCGTAACAAGTCGGAAGGATGATTCTTCCATTGTGGAATGCGGGGTGGTCCGATATGCCCATAAGACTTGAGGGAGCTTATAGGTCCAACCTCCTTTCGCATCTTGCAGTCAACGCTTTAACCTGGCCTGTAAGACCCCTGATTTTTGAAAATTAAATAATGAATGATTTACGATTTATTATATTTATTGAAAATTTTTTTAAAGAAAATTATTTTTTTAAAAGTAATTAAATTAAATTTTATGATAATCTTGATCTTGTTTACAATATATATATATATATAAAATCATGACAACTAATAAACTTTAACCCCACAATAATCATTCCTCACCATCAGCCTTGAATTATTATTATTATTCATTCAATACCACCGAAGGAAGGAAAAGGAGAAATAAGGAGTGTGGCTACTATGTATACATATGTACATATATAATGGTGGAATCCATTGAAGTAAGACACCTACTCATTTGTTATTATACTAATCATCATCATCTAGCTTCATTTGAATTCATTGCATACACGGTGAGAAAGAAGAAAAAAAAAGAAGAGAAGTGACCGAGAGAGAAAGAGAGAGAATCGTAGCTTTCTTGATATTCTGAGTTCGATTTCTTAAGATATGTACCTCTAATAAAAAATTTAATTCAATAAAAGTGTTCATATCTTCCTTTTATACACGTTGGCGTTATTTTTATCTGATAGAAGTTGACGGTGATGTAATTCCTCTTCTCTTTGAGTTCGGCTAATTAAAGTTCTAAGAGGTACAGGCGATTTTTGACGTTTTCTTCTTCAGCAGCTCAGCCAAAAAGCTTTTCTGGAGTTTTTATTATTTTGATTTCATACGGAGGTAGGATTTGATAATTTTATAATAATTAAATGTAAATTTTATAAGTAAATATTAGTTTGATTGATTATTGTTGAGTTTGAATGAGTTTATGTTGAATTATTGTTGTTGCTTGTGATTTATTGGTTTGGCTATGAAGAACAGCTCAGCTGTGGTTGTTTTCATGATTTTGGGACTGTTGTGATATGGTATTTTGAGGAAATTGATGAGATTTGGTAGTTGAAAGATTAAGTCAAAAGCTGAGAAAAATCGGCAAGCAAAAAACTCGAAAACGGATTAAAAAACAAGTAATATTGTGAAAGGAAAGGGCTAAGGATTTCGGTTTTGGTATAAGAGAAAGATTAGTATTTAAATTTTATTTTTGAAGGGTAACATTGTATTTGTATATAAAAATCGAGGTGCAATTTGTAAATTATATAAATTTTAGGGTATTTTGGGTAATAAATACAACACAGGAGTAAAAATGGATATTTTATAAAAGTTCAGGTTATTTTTATAAATATGAAAATAAGTGAGGGTTCTCAATATAATTTTATATTTTGTAAGGATATTATAATGTGTAATATTAATGAGAAAGCAAGCAAGCAGAGTAATCTTAAATGCTTTAGAGAACGCAGACTTAATTAAAGTACTTTATAATTCTTTTCTATAAGACACTTAGGAAAAGGCGAGAAAATAATGCGAAGATAAATTATATTATGGAATGATAGAAAAGAAAAGAAGGAGAAAGAAAAGAAAAGGAAATAAAATTATTAAAGAACCTCTGCCACAGGAGAGTAGAGAGCAAATATTAAAAGAATCTAAAGAACCTCTGCCACAGGAGAGCAGAGATCAAAAATAAAAGAATGTATTAACTAAAGGGATCTCTGCCACAGGAGAGCAGAGCACAGGAAAGAAAAGAATGAATTAACTAAAGGGATATCTGCCACAGGAGAGCAGAGGACAAAGATAAAAAGACTTTAAAAGACTATCTGCCACAGGAGAGGAGATGCGACCTTGTTTGGGCCTTAGTGCCAAATGTATAGTGGGTCGCCCATACACTGAGAACTATTTTCTAGATGTAAGCATATTGAAATACACTTAAAAGTCACACTATATGTGGCATGGACGTAAGACTTATATGCACACTGTATGCATCTGAAAAACCATATATAGGACTTGTGCCCAGGTAATGTTGGGAGCGGGTAGGCAACCGACACATGAGCTCATGGCCTGCGTAGGGCTAGACATGCATCATACTTGTTTGCGCATATTTGTTTGTGATTGTGTTCTCTATGATTGTGTGTTTAGGATTAGGTTTCTATGTTCTGTAATTACTGATTTGGATTATAGTTTGTTGGCTGTTGTTATTGACTGGAAACATAATGAAACAAACTTAACTTCTAACTCCAATCCTACTAAGAACTTTCCAGTTTTTACCCCCTATTTCCACCCCCTTTCAGCTACAGGTGCAAAGGTTTAGTACGGAACTACAGGAGCATAGAAGATTAAGTTTACGAGTTAAGTTCTTAAATTTTATTTTTCTCTCATCGTTTATTGTTTTTAGTTTTTAGAGGGGATATGACTTGTATTTGAGTATCTTGAGATAATTCTATGTAAATAATGCTATGTGAATATATATATATATATCTTTGTGATTAAGTGATTAAAGTAAAAACTTTCTGTTTTCTTAACTAAAATTTCAGTTTGTATTCACGAAGGCTCAATATTAAATAAACATAGTATATAATTAAAGGAATAGAGGTAAGTAGTGCTCGGACTTTTAGTGTGATCATGAGGTGCTAAAAGTTAGGGTGTTACACGGCCAATATAACTTCGTTAGCTGCTTCAGCCTGTCCATTGGCTTAGGGGTGTTCCACTAACATAAACTGTTATTTTATTTTAAGGTCGGTCACCAAGTTCCTGAAAGTTGAGTCGGTAAATTGGGTCCCATTGTCTATGATGATGGAGTGGAAAACTCCCAACCTTGTGACAATATTCTTATACAAGAATTTCTGACTTCATTGAGCAGTGATAGTTGCTAAGGGTTCTGTCTCAATCCATTTGGTGAAGTAGTCAATCCCTACTATGAGGTATTTGACTTGGCCCAGTGCTTGTGAAAATGGTCCGAGTAAATCAAGGCCCCATTTCACGAATGCCCCATTTCACGAATGGCCATGGTGAGGTAACACTAATGAGCTCTTCAGGAGGCACCACGTGGAAATTAGCATGTTTCTGGCAAGGTGGACATGCTTTAACAAACTCGGCTGCCTCTTTCTATAAGGTCGGCCAAAAAAAGCCAACTCATATCACTTTTTTGGCCAGTGATCGAGCTCCCAAGTGGTTTTCACATATGCCATTATGTACGTCCTCTAAAACTTCCTTTGTGTTGGAGTTCGGATGCATTTGAAGAGAGGTGTTGAGATCCCTCTTCTATATAAGACATTGTGAACTAGTGTGTAATTTTGTGCCTCTTTTACGAGCCTTCTGGCTTCCTTTTTATCCTTGGAAAGTACATCGAATTTGAGGTAGTTGACTATGGGAGTCATCCACCCAAATTTTGATTGGATATGGTCAATACTTACTCCTCCTTTGATATGGATGGTGATTTCAAAGTCTCTTGAATGAGACTGCTATTGTTATCCCTTAAATTGGTTCTGGCTAATTTGGAGAGGGCATCAGTTCGAGCGTTGCATTCCTGGACTATATGTCGGACCTCACTTTTCTGACAAGTGTGTTAGTTGTTCTTGAGTTTTATCCAAGTATTTCTTTATAGTGGGGTCTTTAGCTTGATAAGTGTAATTAATTTGTGAAGTTATTACTTGCAAATCGCTGAACACCACTACTTTTTCTGCCTTCACATCCTTAGCGAGCTTCAAGCCAACAAGTAAGGATTCATATTCTGCGTGATTGTTGGAAGTAGGGAACTCGAACCTTAAGGAGAGTTCTATCTGGGTTTCGTGGTCGCTTTCTAAAATAACACTAGCTCCACTTCCAACTTTCTTTGATGACCCGTCTACATACAAACTCGATATAACTGGGTTTCCCGAGCATTTTGTGTATTCAGCGATAAAGTCGGCAAAGTATTGCGACTTAATGGCTGTCCGAGCTTTGTACTTTAGGTCAAACTCAAACAGCTCTACCGCCCATTCTAGCATTCTTCTGACCAAGTTCATTTTTTGTAGAATGTGTTTCATCGGTTGGTTAGTGCGGACTTTCATGGTATGAGCCTAGAAATAAGGTCGGAGCCTTCGAGATGTAAGGATAAGGGCATAAGAAAACTTTTCTATCTTTTGATAGTTCAATTTTGCCCCTGTAGGGCGTTATTGATGAAATAGATAGGTTGCTGCCCCTTTTCATCTTCTCAGACCAAGGTTGATGCTATAGCTCGACTTCTGACTAACAGATACAGCACGAGCTCTTCCCCTTTGATAGGTCGGGTAAGTATGGGTAGATGCCCCAGGAACGCTTTAAAGTCTTGGAAGGCTTCTTTGCATTCTGGGGTCCATTCGAATTGCTTTTCTTTCTTAGGATTGAGTAAAGGGGAAGTGATTTCAGGGCTGATCCGGCTAAGAATCTGGATAGAGCCGCCAACCTTCCATTTCGTTGTTGGACCTCTTTGACACAAGTCAGACTCTTCATGTTAAGTATAGCCTGGCATTTGTCCGGGTTTGCTTCTATGCTTCTTTGGGTTAACTGAATCCCAGGAACTTCCCAACTTCTACTGCAAAGGTGCATTTTGAGGGATTTAACCTCATTTCGTGCTTTTTTATAGTAGAAAATACCTCGGAGAGGTCGGACAATAGTGTTATGTCCTATTTGATCTTAACGAGCATGTCGTCTACATACACCTCCATGAGTTTTCCTATGTGAGCGAAAACACTTTGTTCATTAATCGTTGGTATGTAGCCCCTGCGTTCTTTAATCCAAAAGGCATTACTACGTAGCAATAGTTATCCTTTGGAGTTATGAACGAGGACTTCTCTTGATCAGGCTTATACATGGAGATTTGATTGTATCCCGAGTAGGCGTCCATAAAGGACAAATATCTATAGCCTGAGGCTGAGTCGACCAGAGAGTCAATGCTGGGGAGCAGATAAGGGTCCTTAGGGCAGGCTTTATTGAGATCGGTATAATCAATACACATTCTCCACTTTCTGTTTTGTTTTTTCACTAACACAACGTTAGCTAACCACATTGGATATTTTACCTCCCTTATAAACCCTGCTTCTAGCAAGGCTTGTACTTGCTATTCTGCGACCTCTCTCCTTTTTGCTCCAAGCTTCCTGCACTTCTGCTAAACAGGTCAAGAGCCCGGATAGACTGCGAGTTTATGGGTCATTAGGTCGGGATTTATGCCGGATATGTCGGAAGCTTTCCAAGCGAAGAGATCGGAGTTTTCCCTTAGCAGGTCAACGAGTTGTTCCTTCGGGCTTCCTTCTAGGTTTTCCCTTATGCTCGTTGTCTTGTCAAGATGGTTTCCAATTTGTATTTCTTCTATTTTTACCTAAGGTTGGGGGCGCAATTCTTCACGAGTTCGGTCCCCTCTTAACTCGTAGTGTTGACCTCCTTTCCTCCTATATTGTCTTTCAAATTGAGGAACTCATTGTAATATTTTCGTGCCAACCTTTGGTCCCCTTTTACAGTTGGCGATCCCTTCTGGTGTGGGAAATTTCATGCAGAGGTGAGGAGTAAAAACAACAGTTGCAAGTCGGTTCAAGGTAGTCTGGACTATTTGGGCATTGTAGGCCGAGTTTATATCGACTACGAAGTAGTCGATGCTTGGTGTCTTTGGCCTAATGCCTTTTCCGAAAGTGTTGTACAATGAGATGTAACCAAGAAGTCAGATTGAGGTATCTCCCAATCCGAAGAGGCTGTCTTGGTTTGCCTTTAGATCCTTTTCTTCTAACCCGAGCTTGTCAAAAGCGGGTATAAGCAAAATATTATCCGGGCTACCTTGGTCTATCAAGGTTCTGTGGAGGTTAGCATTTGCCAAGATCATAGTTATCACCCACCATAGGGTCGTTATGCCCAGGTAGTATTCCTTGAGCATCTTCTTTAATGAACGAGATAGTATGTAGGTCGGTCAATTGGTTGTCTTCCCCAATTTGATATACCTTCTTAAGGTGTCTTTTTCGTGAGGATTTTGATATTCTTCCTCCTGCCTTCTTCTTTTCTTCAGGTCATCCGATCTGTCGGCTAAGTATCGATCAAGTCGGCCTTCTCTGGCTAACTTTTCTATGACATTCTTCAAGTCGTAACATTCATTGATGGAATGTCTATAGAGTTTATGATACTCATAATATTTTGTCCGACTTCCAGCTTTCTTGTGTTTAATCGGACGAGGAGGTGGAAGCTTCTCCGTATGGCATATTTCTCTGTACACGTCTACCAGGGAGACCCTTAAAGGAGTGTATTTATGGTACTTTCTAGGCTTTTCTATGTTCTGCTCCTCTCTCTTTTTGGGATCCTTTTCCTTTTCTCGAGGGTAGTAGTGTAGGTTTGTCTGTGAAAAAGGTTCCCTAATTTGGGGATTTTTCTCTATGTTGATGTATTTTTCTGCCCTTTCTTGAACTTTGTTCAGAGAGGTCGAGTGTGTTTGGATATTATCTGGGAGATCGGTCCTTCTCTGAGACCA
>NC_029793.2:42030727-42035404 GCF_000816755.2 Arachis ipaensis | reverse complement strand
GAATTTTCAAGCAGGCTTTGTTGAACCTCTCCATATAGTCGTGAAGAGTCTCGCTGACTTCTTGCTTAACTCCCAACAAGTTCGGGGCGTGCTTGGTTTTATCTTTTTGGATAGAGAATCTGGTTAAAAACTTTCTAGCAAGGTTGTCGAAGCTGGTTATTGATTTGGGTGGCAAGTTATTGAACCACTTCATGGCCACCTGCCCACCTTTGTTAAAGTAGTCGGGAAGGCTTTACAACGGGTGGCATCGGAAGCGTTGGCCAGATATATTCTGCTTTTGAAGTTGCTGAGGTGGTGGCTTGGATCGGATGTTCAGTCATAGAGATCCATGTCGGGTGATTTAAAATTTCTAGGAACTTTAGCCCTCATTATCTCTTCTGTGAATGGATCTTCTCCTCTTAAGGGGCTTTCATCACGATTTGCCCGATCATTCATATTTCGTAGATCAGCTTCTAACTTTCGAAGCTTTTCTTCTAGCTCCTTTCGTCTTCTTACCTCTCTTCATAACTCCCGTTCTGCTTTTCATTGTCATTTAGCCTTGTGTTTGAGCTGTTTTCGTCAGTCTCCCTGGCCATGAACTAGGTCCAAGATCTCGTTTGTATGAGAGAAGTTGATGAGCGGATATTTTATACGCTTTTTGGCATCATTTTCATATAGTTTTTGTTATGTTTTGTTTAAGTTTTATTATATTTTCATAGGTTTTAGTGAAAAATTCATATTTTTGGATTCTACTTTGAGTTATTGTGTTTTATGATTATTTTAGGTATTTTCTAGCTGAAATTGAAGAGTTTTGGCAAAGTCTGATTCAGAGATAGAGAAAGGACTGCAGATGCTGTCAGATTCTGACCTCCATGCACTCGAAAGAGCAGTTCTAGAGCTACAGAAGTCCAAATGGCGTGTTCTCAATGACTATGGAAAGCTAACATCCAGGGCTTTCCAGAATTATATAATATTTTATGCTTTGCGTTGCAAAATAAAGGCCCAAAACTGGCATTCAACGTCAGCCACCAACCCCATTCTGGGCGTCCAACGCCCAAAAGGGAGCAGTTGGCGTCCAACGCCCATTCAAGAGTCCAAAGCTAGCGTCCAACGCCCAAGAGGGAGTACCAACTCGTGGATTCACTCAAGCTTAGCCCAAACACTCACCAAGTGGGCCCGAAAAGTGGATTTTCGCACCACAAGACTAGTTTATCCTATTTCTGTAATTCTTAGTTATTAGATTAGTATATATAGACAAGAGTTCACCCTTGTTAGGAGCTCTTGCCCACTCTACACATTTTACATTACTTTTCTATAAGCAATGAGTCATTAATCTCCTAGGTTAAGGTTAGGAGCTCTGCTGATTCTTATGGATTAATAATATCACTATTCTATTTCAATCTATGCTTGATTCTATTTCATGATGTATCTTCGTTCTTCATCCTAATGAATTGGGAGTGTAACTTGACCGTCATCCCTATTCACATGGGTTCTTGCAAGTCCTTGACGGGATAGTATTGAACCACAAGTTTGATTATACATCTCTTAGACGGCTAATCCACGACTTCGTTGGGTACTTGGAGACATTAGTGCAGCCGAGGTACGGGGAGATTAGGGCCTTTGTGGTATAGGCTAGAATCAAAGGAGCAGTGTTCTCTGATCCAGAAGATCTGACCGTGCCTGTGGCATTTTGAGTAGGATTACCAAGGGAATGGACTGCTAGAGCTTCACCTCCATTCAGATTGGATGATCGTTGACCCGGCGTTTAATCTAAAGCAGAGGAGATTAATGACAGCTGACCCGGCGTTAATCATTTACAGCCTGCCATGGAATGAATCAATCAAAAGTTGGAGTAGAAGGTGAGAAAAGTTGATCCCGAAGGAAGAAGCATCTTCGAAGCCTCAACCGTTCTTTCATACCATTGATTTCACACCTATCTAGTAACGTTTTATTTATTTATCTGTTTTATGCGTTTTTCACAACAACTATCATATTTTCTATCCGCCTGACTAAGATCTACAAGGTAACCATTACTTGCTCAAACCAACAATCCTCGTGGGATCGACCTTCACTCACCTGAGGTATTACTTGGACGACCTGGTACACTTGTCGGTCTTTCTGTGCGAATATTGCGGAGCCAGCTTCGCGCACCAAGTTTTTGGCGCCGTTACCGGGGATTGTTCAGATTTGACAAACTACCGAATTATCTTGTTGCTTAGATTAGGTACTTTTATTTTGTGTCTTTTGGTTTTTTTTTTTTCAAAAACTTTTTCAAAATCCATCTTTTCTTTGTCTTTTGTTTGAGTCTAGTGTCAATTCTTAAGTTTGGTGTCCTTTGTGTGTTCTTTATTTTCTTTAAATTTTCGAATTTGTTCTTGAGTGTTCTTCTTGGTATTCAAGTTGTTCTTGTTTCTTTTCTTATTTTGATCTTAAAATTTTTAAGTTTGGTGTCTTTTGGTTGTTTTTCTCTTTCTTCATTAATTTGAAAAATAAAAAAAATATTTATCTTTTTTTATCTTTATTCAAAAAAAATTTTCGAAAATCTTTCTTTCTTTCTTTTATTTTGGTGTTTTCTTGTTAGTAAAGTCAATTTTCAAATCTTATCTTTTAATTTGATTCTTTTCTATCTTATCTTTCTTTTAAAATTTCAAATTCAAATTTTTTTCAAATCTTCACCATATCTTATCTTTTCAACTTATTTTCAAATCTTTATCTTATCTTGTCTCAATTTCAAAATTTCAAATCAAATCTTTTTCAATTCTTATCTTATCTTATTGACTTTTTCTTTCCAATTTTAAAATTTAAAAAAAAATTAAAATCAAATCTTTTTCAAATCTCCTATCTTATCTTATTTTCAAATCTTTCTTAATTAGTTACTTGTTTTCACTTCCCTCTTTTTCAAAACTTCCTAACTAATTCCTCTCTCCTCTATTTTCAAAAACTTCTTACATCTTTCTCTTCCTTCTTTTTTGAAAATCACACTCAATCTTTAAATCTTTTTAATTCAATTAATAATTAAAATAAAAACAAAAATATTTTAATTCTAGTTTCTCTTTTTACTTCTTAAATTTTCGAATTCTTTTACCCCTCTATTTGAATTCTTCTTCTCATTCTCCTATCTTCATTCTTCTTTCTTCTTCACATCTCACAGGGAGTTCTCTATCCCTTGACATAGAAACTCCCATTCTCTTTCTTTCTTGTTCTTCTTTTTCTTGTTTATGAACAGGAACAGAAATAAAGAACCGTTCTTTGATCCTGATCCTGAACCTGAGAGGACCCTAAGGAAGCGTTTGCAACAAGTTAAAGCATAACACTCCGAAAGAGACCTCATAGAACTTTTCGAACAAGAAACTGAAAATACAAATATGGCAACCAATCCGAATGATGGAGAAGATGCAAGGAAGGTTCTTGGTGACTTCACTGTACCCACTTCTGACTTCTATGGAAGAAGTATCTCCAAAGCTACCATTAGAGCAAATAACTTTGAGCTTAAGCCTCAGTTAGTCTCTCTAATGCAACAGAATTACAAATTCCATGGACTACAGACTTATGCTTTTCCCCTTTACTGTTAGAGACAAAGCAAGGATATGGTTAGATTCTCAACCTAAGAAAAGCCTAGACTTATGGGAAAAGTTGGTCAATATTTTCTTGGCCAAGTTCTTTCCACCTCAAAAGATGAGCAAGCTCAGGGTGGAAGTTCAAACCTTCAGACAAAAAGAGGGTGAGTCCCTCTATGAAGCTTGGGAAAGATACAAGCAATTGATCAGGAGATGTCCTCCTGACATGCTCTCAGAATGGGCTATCCTAGGCATCTTTTATGATGGTCTATCTGAGATGTCCAAGATGTTATTGGACCATTCTGCTAATGGATTACTCCACTTGAAGAAGACGCCTGAAGAGGCACAGGAACTCATTGAAATGGTTGCAAACAACCAGTTCATGTACACTTCTGAGAGAAATTCTGTGAACAATGGGGTAGCTCAGAAGAAAGGAGTCCTGGAGGTTGACACTTTGAATACCACACTGGCTCAGAACAAGATCTTGACTAAAAAGGTTAATATGATCTCTCAGCATTTGACTGGAATGTAAGCTGCAACTGGCAGCACTTAAGACACCTCCTATGATGGAGATGCCTATGATCCAGATCAATCCATGATGGAAGAGGTGAATTAAATGAGAAAACCCTATGGAAATACTGAAGAACTGAAGATTGATGGTTTAGAGGTTATAGTAAACTCTCGTTGTAAGTATAGTTACTAAACCAAGCAATCAACCTTTCTTACAAAAGTTTTAGTTGTCACAAGTAACAAACCCCTTAAATAAATTGATAACCGAAGTATTCAAACCTCGGGTCGTCTTATCAAGGAACTGCAGGGAAGTATTGACGTTAGGATTTTTGCCAGTAAAGAATTTTTGGGGTTTCAAGAATGAGGAGAAACGGTTCTCTAAAATAATAATAATGAAATAAAATGAACAGTAAATTTATATGGACACGGGTAACGGGTTTGAGTTGTAAGGGGTCTTTAGAGTATTGGTTATTATTTATGTGGAGGGACGTTAAGGAACTCTTCTGCTGGGCTCCAAATTTATGAGCCAATAGTTAAAATTTCCCCAAACAATGAACACTGTTGGTTTTGCAAACATGCTTCCCTAAAGACAGCCAAATCTCTGATATAGATGTTGCGCTGACAAAAATAC
>NC_029793.2:42028509-42030702 GCF_000816755.2 Arachis ipaensis | reverse complement strand
TGAATCTTAATTCCACTTGGTCAACCTTTACTAAAATAAAGGAAAGTCAAGGGACTAATTAGTTTGATCTTCGAATCCTATTTATTTCCTGAGAAAAGGTTGGGATTATTGACGCTCAGTTCAATTAGCAAATACAACAGTTATCAATTATGTTGAGATAAGATAACTCCTGAGTTACTGATTTCTTAACCAAAACCAAAAGGGAAAAAGTAAATCTACTGGAATAAAAATGCCTTTAGATGTAAAGCAACAATAACATAAATTATAGAAAGCAATCATGAATTGAAATACCTCAAGTAACATTAATTAAGAAAATTATATGTAACATGGAAGAGTTCATAAATTAAATAAAAATAAAGAACCTGGGATTGAGAGTCACTCCTAAAACTAAGAGAAGTCCTAAATCCTAATCCTAAGAGAGAGGAGAGAACCTCTCTCTATAAAAACTATATCTACTCCTAAAATTGTGAATATGAGAGCCTCCCTATGAATGGATGCATTTTCCCACTTTATATCGTCTAATCTGTGTTTTCTGGGCCGCAAACTGGGTCAGAAATAGCCCAGAATTTGCTGGTCCTGAATTCAACCACGCTGGATTTCTGTCACTGCAACGCGGCCGCATGGATCACGCGGTCGCATCACCTAGCGTCAGGGAAACTATAGCATATTATATATCAAATCGAAGCTCCGGATGTTAGCTTTCCAATGCAACTTGAACCGCGTCATTTGGACATCTGTAGCTAAAGTTATAGCCGTTTGAGTGCGAAGAGGTCAGGCTGGACAGCTTAGCAATTTCTCCAACTTCTTGTATTCCTTCCACTTTTGCATATTTCCTTTCCATCCTCCAAGTCATTCCTGTCCTATAATCTCTGAAAACACTTAACACACATATCAAGGCATCTAATGGTAATAAGAGAGGATTAATAATAAGCAAATATAAGATCAAAGAAGCATGTTTTCAATCAAAACACATAATTAGGAAGGAAATATAAAACCATGGAAATAGTATGAATAAGTGGGTAAAGAGTTAATAAAAACCACTCAATTGAGTACAAGATAAACCATGAAATAGTGGTTTATCAACCTCCCCACACTTAAACACTAGCATGTCCTCATGCTAAGCTCAAGAGAAGCTATAAAGATGAAGAGGAATGGTATGAAATGCAACCTATGAATGCAACTACATGCTAAATGCTTTTACTTACTTGGTTAAGAGTAAATAAGTTCTCCAAGACAAATACAAACCAATTTCCACTAATTCAAATCATACAATAAAAATCAAGTGAACTTGTAAGAAGACAGCTCATGAAAGCAGGGAACATAAAATTTAAGCGTTGAACCCTCACTGGAAGTGTATATCACTCTAATCTCTCAGGTGTATAGGGTAATTCACTCTAGTCTTCTCTAATAATACTTTCTAAAACTTTGTTCTTCATCTAACCAATCAACAAATATTTAGCATACAAATGCAAACATCATGAGGTCTTTTCAAGGTTGTAATGGGGCTAAGGTAAAGGTAAGGATATATATATGGCTAAGTGAGCTATAATTTGAATCTTTGACTAACCTAAGTTCTCACTTAACATACATACACTCTATATAACTTTAAAATCATACCTAGCTATCCATAATTCCCACTTTTGTATGATTCACATACTCATGTACCAAATTTTGATATTTCTTTATTTTTGTCACATGTGCATTGATATTTTCATTAACTTAGCATTGGGGTAATTTTGTCCCCTTATTTATTTATTTATATTATATATATTTTTTTTTTCTCTTTTTCTCTCTCTTTTTTTGTTTTTTTTTTAACATAAAAGCAAACATAACTTATCAATGCACATGGATTTTCCATTATTTTTCTATTTTGGTTTTTCATGAGTAGGTTCCCAAATTCCCAATATTCAAATAAATTAGAAACATGATACATTCCCTTATTAACCCATGTTCCCACAGTTTCCCCACACTTAAATTTTACACAATATCTATCTTAAGCTAACCAAGGATTCAACTTGGGATTCTTATTTTGTTTTTCTGCTTAAGGCTAGTAATGTGGTTATAAAACAGAAAGGATTTAAAAGCTCAAGGGGGCTAACAAAGGTGATGTAAAAGGTAGGCTAATTTTGGGATAAGTGAGCTAAAATCAAACAATGGCCTCAATCATATGCAAGCATGTAAATACACTAAATA
>NC_029793.2:41994884-42028484 GCF_000816755.2 Arachis ipaensis | reverse complement strand
CATGAAAGGACAGAGTTTGTGGTTATAAAATAAAAGAAACAATTAACAATGTAAACGTATAAATTAACGTACAAATAAACTAAAATACGTAAATCAATGATGAACCAACTTCATTATAAAAGAAAAAGTTCTTTAAAAATATTATAAAGTGATTAAATTTAACTTTTTTAAAAAACACAATTTGAACAATCCTTCAACATAAACCTTGTACCAAAAACTCGATTTCTTGTGTGTTGGACACTCTAAACTCGAATAAATATACCAATGGAATAAATTGGTATTTATAACCCATGGAGATCGGTATCGACCTCCCCACACTTAAAGATTGCACCGTCCTCGGTGCATACTGAGATGTGCAGGTGGACGGGTTGTTTTAACTGTTGCTTTTCTCTAAGAATTGTGCAGATGGACTTATCTGCCTCCCCATGTAAACGTCTTCCGGTTCTCTTCCTGGTGGCCATCCTAAAAGAAAAAGGGAAGAAAGGCAACCCAATAATAGAGATAAGAAAATAAATGAAGTATGATTGGGTTAATGCCGAATGAAAAGGGTCTCATTTACATGGAAGCTTCAACATGTACGTGAGAAAACAATAGAAGCCATGGCATACCAATGGTGCAAAATTTGCAACAATGGGGAAGAGTGTGGGTAATAAAAATATCAATATAAGTACATGTCAATGCAAGAGGAGTACAAGTATCATAAAAATTAGCATTGATTTAAATAATGTTACCCAATCAGAATAAAATAAGTCATAAGCACCAAGATAATACCAGAAAAGATATAACAGTTGAATAAGAACATTTGAACACCAATAATTTTAGAAAAATAAAAATATGCACAAAATTAAAATGCAATGAATGAAAGTATGCAAATAAATAAAATAAAATAAAAGATAAGGAGAATGAGAAGGGAAAGAAATAAAGTAAGAAAGAAAGAAGAAAGAAGAAAAGATAGAAGAAATTAGGATTGGGAAAGAAAAATAAGATAATTGGCACTAATCTGGATAGGTTGTCCGACGCTGGCGACGCGGACGCGTGAGTGACGCGGTCGCGTGGTGCGCGATAAGGTCAGGTGACGCGGACGCATGGGTCATGCGATCGCGTGGCCTGATTTGTGCGATTGGCGCGAGTGCAGCCTCGCATTCGCACAACTCTCTGTTTGAGATGTATTTTTGCAAAAAAATCTGGGTGACGCGGTCGCGTGGTTGATGCGATCGCGTGGATGGCCTATTTCCAATATGACGGGACGCGTGGGTGACGTGTTCGCGTGGGAGGGCTTGGGCTTCCAGCACGAGTCCAGCCCCATTCCAGCTCAACCTTCGGCCATGCACCCTTGTGACGTCGATTTACATGGCACGTGGCCGCGTGGGTGACGCGGTCGCGTGGGAGGCCAAAGTTCCCATGTGACGCGGACGCGTCGGCGACGTGGTCGCATGGGTCGATTTGTGCCACTGGCACGCCTCCAGCCACGCTCCAGCGTGACTCTCTGTTTGTTTTTATTTTCTCCCATCTCCTTGCAACGCGGACGCGTCGTTGATGCGGTCGCGTCGCGTGGCATTTTTTTTTAATCTGAAAAGAAAATGCAGAATGCAGTGTTAATATGAATGTGATGCAAAACTCCAGGTTCAATAAAATAAAATAAAACTCAAAAATAAATAAAACTAAATAAAAATGAAAAAGGAACGATCATACCACGGTGGGTTGTCTCCCACCTAGCACTTTTAGTTATTGTCCTTAAGTTGGACATTTGGAGAATCCTTTGTTATGGTGGCTTGTGCTTGAACTCATCCAGGAATCTCCACCAATGTTTATGATTCCAATGTCCTCCAGGATCCCAAACTAGGCGCAGAAAGCCTTCAAGTAAGTTAAAGCATGTGACAAGGCCCCATGAGTGCTGATTTCTAGATTGGATTCCGGGGTCCCAAATCTTGCTTTTACACCCGTCTTCTTGTTGATCATCATGATTCCATCCGGGTGGTAGGCAATCTGAATTCTCACTAAAGCGGCCAAACAACTTCCTAGACCCATTCAGTGGAGCTTTACACCAACCTTTACATTTAAACTTTAAGCTTTCAACCATAATGAACCTTGCAGGACAATTCTTACCACTGACCATTTTCCTCTTACTCTTAATGCCACAAAGAGCTCTAAGTTGACCATCCGTCTCCAGTAGCCCATATTCAAGTGGGATTAGAAAGCTAAGGGATATGAATTTTACCCACTTGAATGTTGTGAAGGATGATGGCAACTTAGGGGGAGGGGTCTTCAATAACTTTGGCAAGGTGATTTCAAGCTCCACTCCCTTGTGCTCTTTGACTACTTCCACCTCTTTGCAAGCTTCTTCAATTTCAACCTCTTCCTCTTGGTAGCTTTCTTCCAATTTAATCTCTTCTTCATTGCTCACCAAGGGCATGGGAGGTTGTGCTTCTTCTTCTTTAATCTCCATCTCTTGATCAACCTCTACAAAGTCTTCAACCATGATCTGCCTTGGAGGTTGTACGCTCTCTTCAACATCAACATCAAGCACCATGGAAGGAGGCTCTATGACTGGACTTTCCAATGGAGGTACAGCATCTCTTATGTCTGCAACCACTTCTTCCTTTTTAATAATTGCTGCTTTGTCCAGTTGTTTAAGGATAAAATCGTACTCATCCTCGATGATTTCCTTTCCATGACAACTCCTTTCAACTACTCATTTATCTTCAAGGGTCTCTCCTACCTTTACCCGTAAGGCCTCCTCTAGCTCCTTATGAAGTATGGATTCGCGACGATGCCTTTTTTTCTGTTCCATATCAATAGCATAATTGGGATCATCTTGCTCTTGGATTGATAGATGTGGGTGCTCTTCCATGGAGGGTGGCGATGGGATGAAAAGATCATTATGTGGTTGAAAAGGAAGTGCACCAGAGCTTGAGGGTTGGATTCGGAGGTAGAGGGTTGGTTCATGCGGGATATAAGATTTTGGAGTGTAGAGGTGAGACCAATGATGTTAGAGATGAGTGTATTATTATCCAATGGAGGTTGGGGTGGATCTATGTATTGCTCATTCAGTTCATAGGGTGGTTGGTATGGTGGATGTGGGTTAGGGTCATATGGAGGTGAATGGCGGTAGTTGGCTTGTGAGTGTGGTGGTTCAAAGTTGTGTTGAGGAAATGGTTCATAGGCATATGTGGTGGTTGTTGATAGTCCATTGGAGGTGGTTGTTGCCATAAGGGTTGATCAAATCCTTGTGGCTCCTCCCATCTTTGATTGTTCCAACCTTGATGTCTATTCTCATTGTAATTAATTTCAAATTTTTAGATCAAAACGAAGAAAATAACTAAGAACATCTTGAAGGTCAAGATGAACGTGAAGAACAACTTGAAGATCAAGATGAACACTAAGAACAAATTTTTGAAAAATTTTTTTAAAAACTAAATAAAAACAAATAACCTCTTAATTTATGGAAAAGCAAAAATAAAAACAAAAATAAAAACAAATAAACAAGAAAAAATCAAAAAATATTTACAATAACCAATAATAAGGCACACGTTTGCAATTCCCCGGCAACGGCGCCATTTTGACGTTAGGATTTTTGCCAGTAAAGAATTTCATAAAAACAGTCGTGTTGTAGATATAGTCTCTAAACCGACAGAAATCCCTTCGTACAAACGTTTTGGTTGTCACAAGTAACAAACTCCTTTAAAATTGATAACCGAGTATTTAAACCTCGGGTCGTCTTCTCAAGTCAAGGGACTAATTAGTTTGATCTTCGAATCCTATTTATTTCCTGAGAAAAGGTTGGGATTATTGAAGCTCAGTTCAATTAGCAAAGACAACAGTTATCAATTATGTTGAGATAAGATAACTCCTGAGTTACTGATTTCTTAACTAAAACCAAAAGGGAAAAAGTAAATCTACTGGAATAAAAATCCCTTCAGATGTAAAGCAACAATAACATAAATTATAGAAAGCAATCATGAATTGAAATACCTCAAATAATATTAATTAAGAAAATTATATGTAACATGGAAGAGTTCATAAATTAAATAAAAATAAAGAACCTGGGATTGAGAGTCACTCCTAAAACTAAGAGAAGTCCTAAATCCTAATCCTAAGAGAGAGGAGAGAACCTCTCTCTATAAAAACTACATCTACTCCTAAAATTGTGAATATGAGAGCCTCCCTATGAATGGATGCATTCCCCCACTTTATAGCCTCTAATCTGTATTTTCTGGGCCGCAAACTGGGTCAGAAACAGCCCAGAATTCGCTGGTCCTGAATTCAACCACGCTGGATTTCCGTCACTGCGACGCGGCCGCATGGATCACGCAGTCGCGTCACCTAGCCTCAGAGAAACCATAGCATATTATATATCAAATCGAAGCCCCGGACGTTAGCTTTCCAATGCAACTAAAACTGTGTCATTTGGTTCTCTGTAGCTAAAGTTATAGCCGTTTGAGTGTGAAGAGGTCAGGTTGGACAGCTTAGCAATTTCTCCAACTTCTTGTATTCCTTCAACTTTTGCATGCTTCCTTTCCATCCTCCAAGCCATTCCTGCCCTATAATCTCTGAAAACACTTAACACACATATCAAGGCATCTAATGGTAATAAGAGAGGATTAATAATAAGCAAATATAAGATCAGAGAAGCATGTTTTCAATCAAAACACATAATTAGGAAGGAAATATAATTTGGGATCCAAGCATACATGAGGATCCACTTTGGGAGCTCAAGACTTGTGAAGAACTCCCTCAAGGCTTGGCAAATTCACTTGAGAATAATGAAGATTATTGGAAGTCCAAGCATTGGTGGCAGTTTCAGGATGAGTTCAAGCACAAGCCTCCATGACAAAGAGCTCAACAAATGTTCAACTTAAGGACTTTAACTAAAAGTGCTAGGTGGGAGACAACACACCATGGTATATTCTTTCCTTTTTGGTCTTAGTTTTATTTTATTCTATTTTTTTTCGTATTCATTCATAATTTCTGCATAGTCATCTGCTTTCTGCATTTTGCATTCTGCATACTGCATAAAAAAATTGCACGCGACGCGCAAGCGTCGCTGACGCGTTGACGAGAGGAACTTTTGCGTGGTCTAGAAATTTGCGGATAAATCCTCGTTGCAAGTATAGTTTCTAAACCTTCAAAAGGCCTTTCATACAAACGTTTTGGTTGTCACAAGTAACAAACCCCTAAATAAATTGATAACCGAAGTATTCAAACCTCGGGTCGTCTTCTCAAGGAACTGCAGGAAAGTATGTTCTTATTATTGGTTATGGAGATTGTAGATTTGGGGTTTCAAGAATGAGGAACGAATATGACAAATAATTTAAATGGCAATTAAAAATAAATAAATAACTGTAAAATAAACTTTTGGCAAGGTATGAGAAATTAGAGGTCCTATCCTGGCTATCCTTATCAATGATGATAATAATTGAATCTTAATTCCACTTCGTTAGCCTTTACTAATATAAAGGAAGGTCAAGAGATTAATTGGGTTGATCTTCGGATCCCATTTGTTTCCTAAGAAAAGATTGAGATTATTGAAGTTCAATTCAATTAACAAAGATAACAATTATCAATCATGTTTGAGTTTGATAACTCTAGAGTTACTGATTTCTTAACCAAAATCAAAAGGAGAAGTAAATCTACTGGAATAAAAATGTCTTCAGAGTAAAAACAACAATAGCATAAATAAAAGAAATCAATATTAAACTGAAATACCTCAAATAACATTAATAAAAGAGTAATCCGTAACATGAAAGGATTCATAAAGTAACTTGCAAAAGTAAATAAAAGGAATATTGAACCTGATCAAAAGAGATAATCCTGAAAGCGAATAAAAATCCTAAGTCTAAATCCTAATCCTCAAGAGAGAGGAGAGAGCCTCCCTCAAAACTAATTCTAATTCATGGGAAGTAAAAATTGGCGAGAGCTCCCCTTGAATGGATGCATTCCCTCACTTCATAACCTCTAGCCTATGCCTTCTGGACTTGGATTTGGGCCAAAAAGGGCTTCAGAATTCGCTATGAGCATTTTCTACAATATCTGGTGCGTGGCCTCTGTCACGCGTCCGCGTGGGTCACGCGGTCGCGTCATTCGGAGCTTTTCTTGTCACGCGATCACGTCAGTCATGCGGCCGCGTCATATATGTTATGCTTAATGCGCACGGTCGCGTCAGTTATGCGGCCGCGTCGCCGCTTCTTCGCGCTTGGCATGCGATCGCGTCGTCCATACGATCGCGTGGATGCCAGTTTCTTCAAGGACTCCGTTTTGTGCTTTCCTTCCATTTTTGTATTTTTCCTTTCCATCCTTTGAGTCATTCCTGCCTTAGAAGATTTGAAACTACTCAACACACTAATCACGGCATTGAATGGAAATAAAGGTAATTAAAATAATAAATTTTAAAGCATAGGAAACATGTTTTTCACATACGTCACATAATAAGGAAGGAGAAGTAAAACCATGCAATTAATATGAATAACTGGGTGAAGGATTGAATAAATCACTCAAATTAAGAACAAAATATATCATAAAATATGGGTTTATCAACCTCCCCACACTTAAACAATAGCATGTCCTCATACTAAATCCAAGGTAAAGAGTAAGGTAAGATTAAAGTGGTGGAATGTTATGCAATGCAACCTATTCTAAATGCAACTACCTAAATGAGTCATGCAATTCTAATTTATTCACTCATATATAAAGCTCACCTGTAGTTAAATTAATTCACATTCTCAAGGAATCATATATATACATAGCCAACCCTTAAATAATAAAGCACCTTTGCAAATGAGATGGGAAAGAAAAATATTTTACAAACTTGCAAAACAATTAGTAAATTAAGCATAGATATATGTTGATGAGTTATTGAACCCTCACTGGATTTTGTGTTTATTCTCTAGTCACTCAGTGTTTATTGGGTTAATCACTCTATTCTTATTTTTATTCTTACTTTCTATAACTTTGTTCTTCATCTAACCAATCAACAATTATAGAATATAGTCATACCAAAAATCATGAGGTCTTAAGTAAGGTTGTAATGGGGCCAAGGTAAAGGTAAGGGTATATGTATAAGACTAAGTGAGCTAATTAAGTGAATCCTTGATTAGTCTAAGATTTCACCTAACATACATACTTTCTAAATTAGAGCTTCTTCACCTCTTTTCCCATTTTTTTCACTTTTGATGTTACATGCTCATGTCTTGATCTTTATTTTTATCCCATGTGCATTGTTTTTATTTTGCATTTTGGGGAATTCTTTTGTATCCCCTTTATTCAAATGCTGAAAATTAAAATATTATAATAAATTATTTTATTTTTTTTAATGCACATGGTAAATTAATTATTTTAATCTCACATGAGCATGTTTCCCAAAAATTTTATTTTGATTAATTTTATTTCTTTCAACTTCCTACCCTTTCTTTCTATGTTTCCAATTGGTTTCCCCACACTTAAACAATAAACAATTTCTATCTTAAGCTAACCAAGGATTCAACTTGGGATTTTTATTTTGTTTTTCTGCTTAAGGCTAGTAATGTGGTTATTAAAAAAAAGGGGGATTTAAAGGCTCAAGGGGGCTAACAAAGGTGATGTACAAGGTAGGCTATTTTTAGGACAAGTGGGTTAAAATCAAATAATGGCCTCAATCACTTTCTTGGTATGTATCTATATTCTACAACTGGACATATAGATTAAAACAAAGTAAAGAACATCAGAATAAAAAGAAGCGAAACACACAGGGATGAAATTATGGTTTGAATGCAACCATACAATTAAGCTCAAGACTCACAGGCTGTGTGTTCTCTAACTCAAACATCATATATCATTCATATATGTTATGCAGGTTTAGTTAAAAATTCCTATTATTCTCATAAAAAAATTATTTAGGGTGGCCTTTAAGGTTTTAATGTTTCTCCTTGATGAAATGTTGTTAGTTTAACTACATGATGTAATGCTACATATACAAGGTTTATGGATTTGATTCTGTTATGTTCAAGTTCCTAGCTTACTTTCTTTTTATATTTTCCAATTTAAGCTAAGCTATCTTATGCTAAAAAGGGTAAACTATACTAATTAATCCACTAATAAGTTAGAATTGCAAACTAAACTAAATAACTAAAATATGAACTAAAAATGCAAAATGCAGGAATAGAGTAAAAATACATAAAAGTAGCAATGTATAAATACTCAGAAAATAAAAATAAAAATAGAGAGAAAAATACAGAAAAATATCCAAAATAAAAGAAAAAGAGTTTGTAGTGGTTCACCAAGATAATACGCCAGAGATGGCGACCTCCCCACACTTAAAATGAAGCATCGTCCCTGATGCTCAATCAAGCAGGGTGTGAAGGGGTGTCATCACTGGAAGGAATGGTAGCTGAAGTCTCTGTAGTGGTGGGCTGAGGATCTGGCTACTGTAGAGGAGGTGCTATCTGCATAGGGATCTCAGGATCCGCAGCCTGAATCTGATGTGGAACCTCTGCCTGTGGTGCAGCCTGCTTTGTGCCTGCCTGCTCTGTCTCTCCCTGGGGATGGGTCTCAGCCTTGGGATCATCCGCCTCCTTCTCAGATGCCTCGGATGGTGTGTTAGGCTCGGAAGGGATGTTGCCAGAGCGTATCATCAGCTTCAGGTGCTCATAGCGTCGCTTGTTGCGACGCTCCATCTGGTCAAGCCGTAGAAACAGGCGGTGCACTAGATGATAGATGGGCTCTGGGGCAGGTGGAGGTACAGTGGTGGTGGAAGGTGTAGCTGTAGAGGAAGAGGGGCCGGCAGATGGTGTGGCAGTGTCACCAGGGAGGGCTGGAGGTCTGTAACCCAAGGCCAGAAAGTTCCTGCTGTGCGGGATAATCTTCTTGCATTCTGCAGTAGGTGGCCTCTCATCAGCATCCTCCCAAGGCACGTCAGCTCGACGGCCCAGCTGGATAACCAAATAGGGAAAGGGGAGAGTGCCTCGGACGTGGACCCTGGCCATATAGTGCCGAATAAAGCGTGGCAAGTACAGGTCCTTACCCTCCATCACACACCATAGGAGGGTGATCATAGCGGCTGGTATCTCAGTCTCGTGAGTACTCGGCATAATGAAGTTGCTAAGTATCTGATGCCATAGCCGAGCCTCATCATTCAAGTATGCCCGCTTGATTCCCTTGGGCAAGGTAGTGTTCTGACCCATGATCCAAGGAACTGTCGGGTCAAGGGCGATCCTCGCCTTGACTGCATCCCAGTCAAATCGCATATAGCGCATATCCTCCTCAGCTTTCTGATAACCGTCTGGCTGATCAGATTTAGGCAGAAGCTTCAGAATGTCCTCTATGGCCTCTTTAGTGACCAGAATCTACTTTCCTCTGAGGTTCACTGCATCTAGGGTAGTGATGTAGTAATTGCAGTAAAATTCCCTTACCTAAGATGCATTGACCTCTGTCAAATTTCTCTCCAGAAAGAACCAGCCTCTTTGCTTGATTTGATCAGTGGTGTACTGCTGGAGTTCTCCTGGGATCTTGAGAGTCCTCTCCAGGTATAGGTTCCTGGAGGTTGCAAACACCGGATACTTCAGCTCACAGTATCGGTTTGCAAATTTTACTGGATCATTAGCAGGGAGCAGCTGGTCGGCCTTCTCCTGCTGGGTAAAATTTTTCTCCCACCAGGAGGAATCATGCATGAGATCAATGATGGACATGGATGATTCTCCCCTTTTACGTTTGCCAGTAGTAGCCTTGCCTTTTTCTTTCCTCTGACTGGCAGACATCCTGAAAAACGAAAAACCAGGATATATAAAAATAGGAAATCAAATAGGCAAATAATCAAAGAAAACACAAAGTGGCAAATGAGCAATAGGATAAGGAAAATGAGTTAAGTAAATGCGCATTAAGGATTGTGTAGGAGTTAAAAGTTCAAAAAGAAGAATTTACAATCCAAAATGTAATTGAATTCATGTTAAATAGAAAAATTAACATTATGCCATGGTTAGAAGGTTAAAAGAAAGTGAAAAACCAGGAGAAAGATTTTAAAAGGTTAGTTTGGTTAGAAGTGAAAAAGAGTTTAGGAAGTTAACATTAGTGAGTTAGTAGAAAGTGGGTTAAAGTAAGTGGCATAATGAAAATATTCCAAGTAACAAGTATTCACAGTTAGAAACTATAGGTAACTCATAACCACATAAGGAAAACAGGTTGATGCTGATTCAAATAGATATAGAGAAAGCAAAAATTGGAATCAAAACATCACAAATGCAGTTTATGAAACAGGAAATCAAAAATGATAGAAAGCATGCCCTAGCATTCATGAAATGGTTTGGATAAAGCAGAGGAAAACGGAGTTCAAAATACCAAAACCAAAACATGAATGAAAACATTTTACAGAAATTTGGGCAGCATTCTGGCTAAAATTGGATTGTCCCGGAAAATAAACAGCAATCAAATAGTTCATATGAATTAAAATTAAAGCTTGCAGTTACATATAAGGAATATAATCATGAAAAATCAATGTAAAGAGCAGCAATATACAGGAGAGTACAGCATATGAACTAACATTATAGCAAAAAAAGAGGGGGGGTTTGGGTGGTCGGCGGGGTCTGGGTGGTCGGCGGTCGGACGGTGGCTGGCGGTGGTTGGTGGTGGGAAAGGAAGAGAGGGAGGAGAGGGTTTGGGGGGCTGCGCGACTGGTAGGGTTCGCGTGAATGGGGGTTATAATTTTGAATCCACGCGATCGCATGGGGCACGCGATCGCGTGGTTGTGGTGAAAATGGGGTTGACGTGATCGCGTGGGTCGCGCGATCGCATGGAGGGGTAAAAGAGGGGATGACGCGATCGCATGGGGCATGCGAACGCGTCACTGAGAATTGTGCTAAACGCACGATTCCAGCGTCGTTTCAGCGCAACTCTCTGTCTCCTTTTGGGATTTGTGCAATCCATGCGACGCGATCGCGTCGCTCACGCGGTCGCGTGGGATTGGTTGTGTGCATGTGATGCGATCGCATGGGGCATGCGATCGCGTGGGCCATTTTGTGCTAGACGCACAATGGCCGCACGATTCCAGCCCAACTTTCTGGACGTTGGATCCTTACGCCGATTTCCATATCATGCGGCCGCGTGGGTGACGCGATCGCGTGGGTAGCGTTTTTCGCAATATGACGCGATCGCATGAGTGATGCGGTCGCGTCGTGCACCCATTTTTTTTTTACATATGCCTGAAAAGTGCAGAATGCAATGATTAATATGAGTGAGATGCAAAATTCCAGGTTCAATATAATAAAATAAAATAAAACTTGAAAACAAATAAAACTAAATAAAAATTAAAAAGAAACTATCATACCATGGTGGGTTGTCTCCCACCTAGCACTTTTAGTTAAAGTCCTTAAGTTGGACATTGGAGGAGCTTCCTGTTATGGCGGCTTATGCTTAAATTCATCCAAAAATCTCCACCAATGCTTGGAATGCCAATAGCCTCCGGGGTCCCAAACTAGGCATGTAAAGCTTCTGAGCAGCTTCAAACAGATTGTCAAGCTCCCGGGGTGACGAATGTCAGAATAGAATCCATGATCCCAAGCCTTGCGTTTAAATCCGCCTCTGTCTTGATCTATATTTTTCCATCCGGACGGTTTAGAAAGTAGATTTTCACCATAGTGACCAAACGTTTTCCGAGATCCATTCAATTGAGCAGGATACCAATCCGTGCACTTCGAGTTGAAGCGTGGAGCATTATTGAACCTTGTGCACCAGCTCTGAGTGCGAGCCATTTCCCTCTTACTCTTAAAGCCGCAGAGAGCTCTAAGCTGGCCATCTGTTTCAAGTAAACCATATTCAAGTGAATAAGTAAAGTTAAAGGTTAAGGATTGTACCCACTTGAAGCTTGTATTAGGCGGTAATGGCCTTGGGGTAGGTGTTTCTGGTGGTTTTGTAAGTTCTTCTCCCTTGTGCTCTTCTGTGAATTCCTCTACTTCCTTGTAAGGTTCTTCAAATGCATCTGAGTTCTGGTCAAAGTCTTCTATGTCTTCCT
The DNA here is from genome assembly GCF_000816755.2 of Arachis ipaensis. NCBI lineage: Eukaryota > Viridiplantae > Streptophyta > Magnoliopsida > Fabales > Fabaceae > Arachis > Arachis ipaensis. The sequence goes on along the minus strand of NC_029793.2, from coordinate 42,016,510 downwards.
CATCACTTACGTCATAGATTGGAGGTTGAGAGAAATCTACCTCCGCGTCATCTTCGTATTCACTTGGGGAAGATTCTTCGATCTCAGAGAATTCACTTGCGGATGCAAGTTCATTACTAAGAGAGCTAGACTTGTGACTATCATCATCAAGAGAATTTGTGTCCTGGGTTATTCCGTCTAGACTTGTGACTTGTGCAATATCCTCCTTAGCATCAACTGTAACGTCCTTGACGGAGTTCTCCTCAACTCTGGATTCCCATGGAGGTTCAGCGTCTCCTAGATCTTCAACCAACTCTTCTTCTTGTACAATGACAGCTTCTTCTACTTGTTCTAGTACGAATTCATGCTCTGTCTTGTCCACTGGAGTTTCTAGTGTCTCCTTCATGCTACGCTCTTCATTAGATTGTTCACATGGGGCTGTGGTTGGTCCTTGAATGTTCGCACGTCTAGAAGCTAATTGCATTACTGCTTGCTCCAGTTGTCGAATGGTTGTTTGAAGTTTATTTACTGTTGCCTTGAGGCGAACCTCTGATTCTCGGGGTGATGGATTTGGAAATGAAACATAGGGAAGTGGTGATGCTTGGGGGTGATTGGATTGGAACTGGGGTAGGAAAGGATCATACGGTGGCGAATGGTGAAGAAAAGCTTGTGAGTGTGGTGGTTCGAGGTTATGTTGAGAGGTTGGTCTATAGGCACGGGCAGTTCCCCGGCAACGGCGCCATTTTGAAGAACTGAAGATTGATGGTTTAGAGGTTATAGTAAACTCTTGTTGTAAGTATAGTTACTAAACCAAGCAATCAACCTTTCTTACAAAAGTTTTGGTTGTCACAAGTAACAAACCCCTTAAATAAATTGATAACCGAAGTATTCAAACCTCGGGTCGTCTTCTCAAGGAACTGCAGGGAAGTATGTTCTTATTATTGGTTATGGAGATTGTAGATTTGGGGTTTCAAGAATGAGGAACGAATATGACAAATAATTTAAATGGCAATTAAAAATAAATAAATAACTGTAAAATAAACTTTTGGCAAGGTATGAGAAATTAGAGGTCCTATCCTGGCTGGTGACAACTCCTCGATGATTTCCTTTCCATGACAACTCCTTTCAACTACTCCTTTATCTTCAAGGGTCTCTCCTACCTTTACCCGTAAGGCCTCCTCTAGCTCCTTATGAAGTATGGATTCGCGACGATGCCTTTTTTTCTGTTCCATATCAATAGCATAATTGGGATCATCTTTCTCTTGGATTGATAGATGTGGGTGCTCTTCCATGGAGGGTGGTGATGGGATGAAAAGATCATTATGTGGTTGAAAAGGAAGTGCACCAGAGCTTGAGGGTTGGATTTTAGAGGTAGAGGGTTGGTTCATGTGGGATATAAGATTTTGGAGTGTAGAGGTGAGACCAATGATGTTAGAGATGAGTGTATTGTTATCCAATGGAGGTTGGGGTGGATCTATGTATGGCTCATTCAGTTCATAGGGTGGTTGGTATGGTGGATGTGGGTTAGGGTCATATGGAGGTGAATGGCGGTAGTTGGCTTGTGAGTGTGGTGGTTCAAAGTTGTGTTGAGGAAATGGTTCATAGGCATATGGTGGTGGTTGTTGATAGTCCATTGGAGGTGGTTGTTGCCATAAGGGTTGATCAAATCCTTGTGGCTCCTCCCATCTTTGATTGTTCCAACCTTGATGCCTATTCTCATTGTAATATCTTCTTCCTGCAACATAATTGTAACCAGACTCATAGCCAAAGGGGTGAGAGTTCATAGTAGTATATAAAAATTAAAAATAAAAATAAAAATAAATTTAAATTAAAAGGTTATTTAAATTTTGAATTTGAAAATTTTTAAATTTAAATTTTGAAAATTTTTAAATTAGAATTTTGAAATTTGATTTTTGAAATAAGATAAGATAAGATAAAAATTTTAAAAATAAAAATCTGAAATTTCTTTTTTCGAAAAAATTAATTAAAAATATTTTTGAATTTAATGAGGAAAGAGAAAAACAATAAAATGACACCAAATTTTAAATTTTTAGATCAAAACGAAAAAAACAACTAAGAACAGCTTGAAGGTCAAGATGAACATGAAGAACAACTTGAAGATCAAGATGAACACTAAGAACAAATTTTTGAAAAATTTTTTTAATAACTAAATAAAAACAAATAACCTCTTAATTTATGGAAAAGCAAAAATAAAAACAAATAAATAAGCAAAAATAAAAAATATTTACAATAACCAATAATAAGGCACACGTTTGCAATTCCCCGGCAACGGCGCCATTTTGACGTTAGGATTTTTGCCAGTAAAGAATTTCATAAAAACAGTCGTGTTGTAGATATAGTCTCTAAACCGACAGAAATCCCTTCGTACAAACGTTTTGGTTCTCAAAGAATTGCAGGGAGGTGTATTTATTATTGGTTATGAGATTTCTGGGGAATGTTGAGTTTGGGCAATGGACACAGGTATATTTAAATGACAAGTAAAATAAAGTAATAATAATAAAATCTCTTGGCAAGGTATAAGAAATTAGAAGTCCAGACTTAGTTATCCTTATCAATAATAATGAAAGTTGAATCTTAATTCCACTTGGTCAACCTTTACTAAAATAAAGGAAAGTCAAGGGACTAATTAGTTTGATCTTCGAATCCTATCTATTTCCTGAGAAAAGGTTGGGATTATTGAAGCTCAGTTCAATTAGCAAAGACAACAGTTATCAATTATGTTGAGATAAGATAACTCCTGAGTTACTGATTTCTTAACCAAAACCAAAAGGGAAAAAGTAAATCTACTGGAATAAAAATGCCTTCAGATGTAAAGCAACAATAACATAAATTATAGAAAGCAATCATGAATTGAAATACCTCAAATAATATTAATTAATAAAATTATATGTAACATGGAAGAGTTCATAAATTAAATAAAAATAAAGAACCTGGGATTGAGAGTCACTCCTAAAACTAAGAGAAGTCCTAAATCCTAATCCTAAGAGAGAGGAGAGAACCTCTCTCTATAAAAACTACATCTACTCCTAAAATTGTGAATATGAAAGCCTCCTTATGAATGGATGCATTCTCCCACTTTATAGCCTCTAATCTGTATTTTCTGGGCCGCAAACTGGGTCAGAAACAGCCCAGAATTTGCTGGTCCTGAATTCAACCACGCTGGATTTCCGTCACTGCGACGCAGCCGCATGGATCACGCGGTCGCGTCACCTAGCATTAGAGAAACTATAGCATATTATATTTCAAATCGAAGCCCCAGACGTTAGCTTTCCAATGCAACTAGAACTGTGTCATTTGGACCTCTGTAGCTAAAGTTATAGCCATTTGAGTGTGAAGAGGTCAGGCTGGACAGCTTAGCAATTTCTCCAACTTCTTGTATTCCTTCAACTTTTGCATGCTTCCTTTCCATCCTCCAAGCCATTCCTGCCCTATAATCTCTGAAAACACTTAACACACATATCAAGGCATCTAATGGTAATAAGAGAGGATTAATAATAAGCAAATATAATATCAAAGAAGCATGTTTTCAATCAAAACACATAATTAGGAAGGAAATATAAAACCATGCAAATAGTATGAATAAGGGGGTAAAGAGTTAATAAAAACCACTCAATTGAGGACAAGATAAACCATAAAATCGTGGTTTATCAAGTATGTTCTTATTATTGGTTATGGAGATTGTAGATTTGGGATTTCAAGAATGAGGAACGAATATGACAAATAATTTAAATGGTAATTAAAAATAAATAAATAACTGTAAAATAAACTTTGGCAAGGTATGAGAAATTAGAGGTCTTATCCTGGCTATCCTTATCAATGAGGATAATAATTGAATCTTAATTCCACTTCGTTAGCCTTTACTAATATAAAGGAAGGTCAAGAGATTAATTGGGTTGATCTTCGGATCCTATTTGTTTCCTAAGAAAGGATTGGGATTATTGAAGTTCAATTCAATTAACAAAGATAACAATTATCAATCATGTTTGAGTTTGATAACTCCAGATTTACTGATTTCTTAACCAAAATCAAAAGGAGAAGTAAATCTACTGGAATAAAAATGTCTTCAGAGTAAAAACAACAATAGCATAAATAAAAGAAATCAATATTAAACTGAAATACCTCAAATAACATTAATAAAAGAGTAATCCGTAACATGAAAGGATTCATAAAGTAACTTGCAAAAGTAAATAAAAGGAATATTGAACCTAATCAAAAGAGATAATCCTAAAAGCGAATAAAAATCCTAAGTCTAAATCCTAATCCTCAAGAGAGAGGAGAGAGCCTCCCTCAAAACTAATTCTAATTCATGGGAAGTAAAAATTGGCGAGAGCTCCCCTTGAATGGATGCATTCCCTCACTTCATAACCTCTGGCCTATGCCTTCTGGACTTGGATTTCGGCCAAAAAGAGCTTCAGAATTCGCTATGAGCATTTTCTGCAATTTCTGGTTTGTGGCCTCTGTCACGCGTCAGCGTGGGTCACGCGGTCGCGTCATTCGGAGCTTTTCTTGTCACGCGATCACGTCAGTCATGCAGCCGCGTCATATGTGTTATGCTTAAGGCGCGCAGTCGCGTCAGTCATGCGGCCGCGTCGCCGCTTCTTCGCCCTTGGCATGCGATCGCGTCGTCCATACGATCGCGTGGATGCCAGTTTCTTCAAGGACTCTGTTTTGTGCTTTCCTTCCATTTTTGTATTTTTCCTTTCCATCCTTTAAGTCATTCCTGCCTTAGAAGATCTGAAACTACTCAACACACTAATCACGGCATTGAATGGAAATAAAGGTAATTAAAATAATAAATTTTAAAGCATAGGAAACATGTTTTTCACATACGTCACATAATAAGGAAGGAGAAGTAAAACCATGCAATTAATATGAATAACTGGGTGAAGGATTGAATAAATCACTCAAATTAAGCACAAAATATATCATAAAATATGGGTTTATTAAATACCTACAACTCCTCATGGAAAAATCATCCTAACCTTTCCTAGAGAGATCAACAGAAGCCTCAGCAAGGCTTCAATAATAATCAAGATGGGAGAAACCAGAATAGGTTTAACAGTAATAAACCATTCCCATCTTCTCAGCAAAATATGAAGACTTCTAAGCAGAGCATCTCTGACTTAGCAACCATAGTCTCTAAACTCTCTAAGACCACTCACAGTTTCATAACAGAAACTAGGTCCTCCATCAGAAATTTGAAGGTACAAGTTGGTCAGCTGAGTAAGAGAATCCCTGAGATCCCTCCTAACACTCTTCCAAGTAACACTGAAGTAAACCCAAGGGAAGAGTGCAAGACCATCACTGTAGAAGTTGAGACCGAATCTGCAGGGGATACTCATGAAGCTAAATGTCAAGTTATTTGGAACAGAGACATCGGAGGAAGAATCTCCAGTGCTCACGAAGGAACTCAATGCCTTGGTTCAAAAGAAACTATCTCAGAAGTTGTCAGATCCCGGACGCTTCCTGATTTCTTGCACATTGGCACCATTACCTTTGAGAAGGCTCTGTGTGACCTAGGGTCAAGCATAAACCTTATGTCACTCTCTGTAATAGAGAGACTGGGAATCTTTGGGTTACAAGCTGCAAGAATCTCACTAGGGATAGCAGACAAGTCAATGGAAAAGGCATATGGTCTGGTAGAAGATGTCTTAGTAAAGGTTGAGAATCTTTACATCCCTGTAGATTTTATAATCTTGGATACTAGGGAGGAAGAGGATGAAACCATCATCTTTGGAAGACCCTTCTTAGCCACTACCAATGCCATCATTGATATAGCAAGGGGAGAGCTAGTCCTGCAATTGCATGAGGACTGTATCTTATTCAAGATACCTAGCCCTAACTCTCCCTCTGATAAAAGAGAGATGATTGTGTAACACCTGGTATTCCAACCCCCTCTCTCTTAGTGCTAAGTTATACAGAGCCCCCAGACACCAATTCTAAGTTTGGTGTTGGGCAGCCATCATCAAGCACTGAGAATAAAGGTACTAAGAAGAAGTGATAAACCGCTATTTCATGGTTTATCTTGTGCTCAATTGAGTGGTTTTTATCAACTCTTTACCCACTTATTCATACTATTTCCATGGTTTTACATTTGCCTTCCTAATTATGTGCTTTGACTGAAAACATGCTCCTTTGATCTTATATTTGCTCATTATTAATCCTCTCTTATTACCATTAGATGCCTTGATATGTGTGTTAAGTGATTTCAGAGATTACAGGGTAGGACTGGCTTAGAGGATGAAAAGGAAGCATGCAAAAGTGGAAGGAATACAAGAAGTTGGAGAAATTGCTAAGCTGTCTAGCCTGACCTCTTCGCACTCAAACGGCTATAACTTTAGCTACAGAGGTCCAAATGACGCGGTTTCAGTTGCGTTGGAAAGCTAATGCGGAGCTTCGATTTGATATATAATATGCTATAGTTTTCCTGATGCTAGGCGACACGACCGTGTGCTCCATGCGGGTGCGTCGCAGTGACGGAAATCCAGCGTGATTGAATTCGAGACCAGCGAATTCTGGGCTGTTTTCGACCCAGTTTGTGGCCCAGAAAACACAGATTAGAGGCTATAAAGTGGAGGAATGTATCCATTCATAAACAAGCTTTCATATTCACAATTTTAGGAGTAGATGTAGTTTTTAGAGAGAGAGGTTCTCTCCTCTCTCTTAGGATTAGGATTTAGGACTTCTCTTAGTTTTAGGAGTAACTCTCAATCCCAAGTTCTTTATTTTTATTTATTTTCCCAATTTAGTTTATAAACTGTTCCAGATTACTTAAATTAATATTATTTGAGGTATTTCGGTTATTATTGCTTTCTTTTATTTACATGATTATTGCTTCCCATCTGAAGGCATTCTTATTCCAGTAGATTTACTTTTTCCCTTTTGGTTTTGGTTAAGAAATCAGTAACTCAGGAGTTATCCAATTCAACAGCATAATTGATAATTGTTATCTTGTCAATTGAATTGAACTTCAATAATCCCAATCTTTTCTTAGGAAATAAATAGGATTCGAAGGTCAAACTAATTAATCCCTTGACTTACCTTTACTTTAGTAAAGGTTGACTAAGTGGAATTAAGATTCAATTTTTATTATCATTGATAAGGATAACTTGGTCTGGACTTCCAATTTCTAATACCTTGCCAAGAGTTTATGTTTATTATTATTATTTTATTCCCTCTGCCATTGCTTTTCTAACTTTTTACCTTGATCCAAAAACCTCAAAACATACCTTTGCATAACCAATAATAAGAACATACTTCCCTGCAATTCCTTGAGAAGACGACCTGAGGTTTGAATACTCGGTTATCAATTTAAAAGGGGTTTGTTACTTGTGACAACCAAAATGTTTGTATGAAAGGACTTTTGAAGGTTTAGAAACTATACTTGCAACGAGGATTTATCTGCAAATTTCTAGACCACGCAAAAGTCCTCTCATCAAAATGGCGCCGTTGCCGGGGAATTGCAAACGTGTGCCTTATTATTGGTTATTGTAAATATTTGCTTTATACCTGTTTATTTGTTTTTATTTTTGTTTTTATTTTTGCTTTTTTTTATAAATTAAGAGGTTATTGGTTTTTATTTTAAAAATTTTTTTATCCTATCTTATCTTATTTCAAAAATCAAATTTCAAAATTCAATATTTAAATTTCAATTTTCAAAATTTCAAAATTCAAAATTTCAAAAATTTAAAATTCAAAGTTTCAATTTTCAGATTTCAAAATTTAATTTTCAAAATTTCAAAATTTAATTTTCAAATTTAAAAATTTAAATAACCTTTTAATTTGAATTTGTTTTTATTTTTAATTTTTATTCACTATCATGAGTTCTCACCCCCATCGCTACGAGTCTGGTTACAATTGTGTTGCAGGAAGAAGAAATTACAATGAGAACAGGCATCAAGGTTGGAACAACCAAAGATGGGAGGGGCCACAAGGATTTGATCAACCCTCATGGCAACAACCACCTCCAATGAACTATCAACAACGACCACCATATGCCTATAAACCCTCTCCTCAACATGACTTTGGACCACCAAACTCACAAGCCCCTTTACTCCATTCACCTCCATATGACCCTAACTCACATCCACCATACCAACCACTCTATGAACCGAATGAACCATACATAGATCCACCCCAACCTCCATTGGATAACAATACACTCATCTCTAACATCATTGGTCTCACCTCTACACTCCAAAATCTTATATCCCACATGAACCAACCCTCTACCTCCAATATTCAACCCTCAAGCTCTAGTGCACTTCCTTCTCAACCACATAATGATCTTTTCATCCCATCACCACCCTCCATGGAAGAGCACCCACATCCATCAATCCAAGAGCAAGATGATCCCAATTATGCTATTGATATGGAACAGGAAAGAAGGAATCATCTTCGCGAATCCATACTTCATAAAGAGCTAGAGGAGGCCCTACGGGTAAAGGTAGGAGAGACCCTTGAAGGTGAAAGAGTAGTTGAAAGGAGTCGTCATGGAAAGGAAATCATCGAGGATGAGTACGATTTTATACTTAAATAACTGGACAAGGCAGCAATTATTAAAAAGGAAGAAGTGGTTGCAGACTTAAGAGATGTTGTACCTCCATTGGAAAGTCCAATTATAAAACCTCCTTCCAAGGCGATTGAAATTGATGCTGAGGAGGGTATACAACCTCCAAGGCATATCACAGTTGAAGACTTGGAAGAGGTTGGTCAAGAGATGGAGATTAAAGAAGAAGAGGTTGATATTGAAGAAACTTGCAAAGAGGTGGAAGTTGTCAGAGAAGAGCACAAGGGAGTTGAGCTTGCAATTTCATTAGAAATACCTCCCCCTAAGTTACCATCATCCTTCACAACATTCAAGTGGGTAAAATTCATATCCCTTAGCTTTCTAATCCCACTTGAATATGGGCTACTGGAGACGGATGGTCAACTTAGAGCTCTTTGTGGCATTAAGAGTAAGAGGAAGATGGCCAGTGGTAAGAATTGTCCTGCAAGGTTCATTATGGTTAGAAGCTTTAAGTTTAAATGCAAAGGTTGGTGTAAAGCTCAACTGAATAGGTCTAGTAAGTTGTTTGGAAGTTTCAGTGAGAATTCTAAAGCTGAACCACCCGGATGGAATCATGATAATCAACAAGAAGACGGGTGCAACAGCAAGATTTGGGACCCCGGAATTCATTCTGGCAATCAACACTCTTGGGGCCTTGTCACCTGCTTTAACTTACTTGAAGGCTTTCTGCGCCTAATTTGGGATCCCGGAGGCCATTGGAATTACAAACATTGGTGGAGATTCCTGGATGAGTTCAAGCACAAGCCACCATAACAAGAAGCTCATCAAATGTCCAACTTAAGGACTTTAACTAAAAGTGCTAGGTGGGAGACAACCCACCATGGTATGATTGTTCATTTTTCATTTTTATTTAGTTTTATTTGTTTTCTAGTTTTATTTTATTTTATTATATTGAACCTGGAGTTTTGCATCACATTCATATTAATACTGCATTCTTCATTTTTCAGATTATAAAAAAAAAGGGGTTTTCACACGCGACGCGACAGCGTCGCCGACGCGTCCGCGTCGTATGTGGGTTTGAAAGAAAATGAGGATGAACAGAGAGTCACGCGAAAGCGTGGTTGGAGGCGCGCTAATGGCACAAATTGATCCACGCGACCGCATCGCTGCCGCGGCCGCGTCATTTGGAAAAATAGCTTCCCACGCGATCGCGTCACCCACGCGACCGCGTGGCTCTGAGAAGTCGACGTAAATGGGTGTATGGCAGAAAGTTGAGCTGGAGTTGGGCTGGACTCGTGTTGGAAGCCCAAGCCCTACCACGCGAACGCGTGCCCCACGCGGCCGCGTCGTTTTTCAGAAAATGGCCATTCACGCGATCGCGTCAACCACGCGATCGCGTCACCCTGGATTTTGGCAATACAGAGTTTTGAACAGAGAGTTGTGCGACCGCGAGGCTGCACTCGCGCCACTAGCACAAATCGAGTCACGCGATCGCGTGCCACACGCGTCCGCGTCACCCAACCTTATCGCGCACCACGCGACCGCGTCACCCACGCGACCGCGTCGCCAGCGTCGCACAACCTATCCAGATTAGTGCCAATTTTCTTATCTTTTCTTTTCTAATCCTAATTTCTTCCTTCTCTCTCCTTTTTCACTTTCTTTTTCTTCTTTTCATCCTTTTTCCCTCTCATTTTATTTTATTTTATTTATTTGCATACTTTCATTCATTGCATATTTTTATTTTTCTAAATTTATTATTTTACCATTGGTGTTCAAATGTTCTTATTCAACTGTTATTTCTTTTCTGGTATTATCTTGGTGTTTATGACTTGTTTTATTCTGGTTAGGTAATATTATTTAAATCAATGCCAATCTTTTATACCTGTATTACTTTTGTATTGATTTTTAATTTATATTATCTTTTCTTCCCCACTCTCTTCCCCATTGTTGCATATTCTGCACCACTGGTATGCCATGGCTTCTATTGTTTTCTCACTTACATGTTGTAGCTACCATGTAAATGAGACCCTTTTCATTTGGCATTAACCCAACCATACTTCATTTATTTTCTTATCTCTATTATTGGGTTACCTTTCTTCCCTTTTTCTTTCAGAATGGCCACCAGGAAGAGAACCAGAAGACATTTACATGGGGAGACAGACAAGTCCATCTGCACAATCCTTAGAGAAAAGCAACAGTTGAAACGACCCATCCACCTGCACATCTCAGCATGCACCGAGGACGGTGCAATCTTTAAGTGTGGGGAGGTCGATATCGATCTCCATGGGTTAGTACCTTTCTGTTTCAGCACTAATGTTTAAATTTTCTTTGTTAAATTAGTTGTTGCATTTGCATGTTTATTTTATTTTATGCATTTAGTTACTACTTGGTTAAAGTAATAAATTTCTTTTGAGACCCTATTTTTTAGAGAGAAATTTCACTAATTTAATTTAAAAAAAAATTTTTGTTAAAACTTGTTTGAAGTTGTATTTGGAACATGGTTTTTGAGCCAAAGAATACACAACCTGTGAGATTTGAGCTTATTTATATGGTTACATTATTTAACCATAAATATTTTATTCCTGTATGTTTTCTTCTCTATGATTGTAATCTATATTTTGTTCCAATCTATATGTCCATTATTTAGTATATTTACATGCTTGCATATTATTGAGGCCATTATTTGTTATTAGCTCACTTATCCCAAATAAGCCTACCCTTTAAATCACCCTTGTTAGCCACTTTGAGCCTTTTAATCCCTTCTGTTCTATTTTACTACATCACTAGCCTTAAGCAGAAAAACAAAAGTAATATCCCAATTGAATCTTTGGTTAGCTTAAGATAGAGATTGTGCATCAACTAAGTGTGGGGAAACTGTGGGAACATGGGTTAATAAGGGAATGTATCATGTTTCTAATTTATTTGAATATTGGGAATTTGGGAACCTACTCATGAAAAACTAAAATAGAAAAACAATGGAGAATCTATGTGCATTGATAAGTTATGTTTGCTTTTATGATTCAAAAAAAAATAAAAAATAAAAAATAAAAAATAAAAAAATAATATAAATATATATATATATATATAAGGGGACAAAATTACCCCAATACTAAGTTAATAAAAATATCAATGCACATGTGACAAAAGTAAAGAAATATCAAAATTTTGGTACATGAATATGGGAATTATACAAAAGTGGGAAAAATTTGGGTAGCTAGGTAAAGTAATTTAAAATTGTATAAAGTATGTATATGTTAGGTGAGATCTTAGACTAGTCAAGGATTCAATTTATAGCTCACTTAGCCATATATATACCCTCACCCTTACCTTGGCCCCATAACCTTGAAAAGACCTCATGATGTTTGCATTGGTACATTAAATAATGTTGATTGGTTAGGTGAAGAACAAAGTTTAGAAAGCATGATTAGGGAAGAGTAGAGTGATTGACCCTAGACACTTGAGAGTTAGAGTGATATACACTACCAGTAAGGGTTCAGTGCTTAATTCTATGTTCCCTGCTTTCATGAGCTATCTTCCTACAAGTTTACTTGCTTTTTATTGTACGATTTGAATTAGTGGAAATTGGTTTGTATTTGTCTTGGAGAATTTGATTTACTTTTAACCAAGTACGTAGAAGCATTTCACATTTAGTTGCATCCATATAGATAGAATCGCATTTCATACATTCTACCATTCCTCTTCATCTTTATAGTTTCTCTTGAGCTTAGCATGAGGACATGCTAGTGTTTAAGTGTGGGGAGGTTGACAAACCGCTATTTCATGGTTTATCTTGTGCTCAATTGAGTGGTTTTTATCAACTCTTTACCCACTTATTTATACTATTTGCATGGTTTTACATTTGCCTTCCTAATTATGTGCTTTGATTGAAAACATGGTCCTTTAATCTTATATTTGCTCATTATTAATCCTCTCTTATTACCATTAGATGCCTTGATATGTGTGTTAAGTGATTTCAGAGATTACAGGACAAGAATGGCTCAGAGGATGAAAAGGAAGCATGCAAAAGTGGAAGGAATACAAGAAGTTGGAGAAATTGCTAAGCTGTCTAGCCTGACCTCTTCGCACTCAAATGGCTATAACTTTAGCTACAGAGGCCCAAATGACGCGGTTCTAGTTGCGTTGGAAAGCTAAAATCTGGGGCTTTGATTTGATATATAATATGCTATAGTTTTCCTAACGCTAGGCGACGCGACCGCGTGCTCCATGCGGCCACATCGCAGTGACGGAAATCCAGCGTGATTGAATTCGAGACCAGCGAATTCTGGGCTGTTTTCGACCCAATTTGCGGCCCAGAAAACACAGATTAGAGGTTATAAAGTGGGGAATGCATCCATTCATAAACAGGCTTTCATATTCATAATTTTAGGAGTAGATGTAGTTTTTAGAGAGAGAGGTTCTCTCCTCTCTCTTAGGATTAGGATTTAGGACTTCTCTTAGTTTTAGGAGTAACTCTCAATCCCAGGTTCTTTATTTTTATTTATTTTCCCAATTTAGTTTATAAACTATTCCAGATTACTTGAATTAATGTTATTTGAGGTATTTCAGTTATTATTGCTTTCTTTTATTTACATGATTATTGCTTCCCATCTGAAGGCATTCTTATTCCAGTAGATTTACTTTTCCCCTTTTGGTTTTGGTTAAGAAATCAGTAACTTGCCAAGAGTTTATGTTTATTATTATTATTTTATTCCCTCTGCCATTGCTTTTCTAACTTTTTACCTTGATCCAAAAACCCCAAAACATACCTTTGCATAACCAATAATAAGAACATACTTTCCTGCAATTCCTTGAGAAGACGACCCGAGGTTTGAATACTCGGTTATCAATTTAAAAGGGGTTTGTTACTTGTGACAACCAAAATATTTGTATGAAAGGACTTTTGAAGTATACTTGCAATGAGGATTTATCCGCAAATTTCTAGACCACGCAAAAGTCCTCTCATCAAGAAGGTACCTAAAGGCTGGAGAGACAAAAAGATCCCCACTGAAGGCCTTTCACCTGGCATGAGAGTTGTCTTCACTAACAACCCAGTCATTCCACATACAATGAACAAGATCCTGTCTCTAGAACATGTAGAACTCATCCATAAGAGCACAGGCAAGAAATTCACTGTAAGGGGCAAAATTCTAATCCCCTATCCATCTCCGTAAGGAGCTAACTGTCAAGCTAGTGACGTTAAAGAAGTGCTTGTTGGGTGGCAACCCATCAATAATTAGAGTTTTCTTGTTTTTCTTTAAGTTTATTTAAGTTATACCAATTTCATTTACATAATTATTTCTTTAAGTTTGTGATCATATGCAATAGTTAGAACAGAAACGGAGGCAGTCAGAAATGAAAACAGAACACCCTAGAGCAAGTACCTTGCTGGCATTGAATGCCAGACAAGGGGGCCAGAATGGGCATTTAACGCCCATGAAGAGCAGCCAAGCTGGCGTTGAACGCCACACAGGGTATCCCTAATGGGCGTTCAATGCCCAAGAGGAGCAGCATTGCTGGCGTTGAACGCCAGCCAAGGGACAGAGGCTGGGCGTTCAACGCCCCAAAGGTGGCAGAGACCTGGCGTTGAACACCAGGAAGGAGGCCCCTAATGGGCGTTCAATGCCGTATGAGGAGCATGAAGCTAGCATTGAACACCAACCAAGAGCAGGAGTTGGGCGTTCAACGCCCACAAGGGGGCAGGGAATTGGAATTCCCTAGCCTCCACCTTCTTCATTCTCTTACTTTCATTCTTACACCTTGTGAGGAGCATATAGCTGGCGTTGAATGCCAGCCAGGAGCAGGAGTTGGGCATTCAACGCCCACAAGGGGCAGGGAATTTGAATTCCCTAGCCCCTCAGGATCAGTGGGTCCCACAGAATCTCCACCTATCCCACCTTCCTCTCTTATACTTTCATTCTTCCATACACACTCTTCCCCATAAACCCTCAACCAATCACATCCATATCTCTTCCTAAAACCATCATAACTCCCACCAAGTCCCACCCACTTCAAATTCAAAATTTCCCACCCAATTCCCCCTCACATTTGAACCCTACCCCATCCCACCCTTATAAATACCCCTTCTTCTAACCCTTTCAACACACAATCCATACACTAAAACCCCCCCTCTTGGTCGAATTACACTCTCCTTCCATTTTCCCTATTCTCTTCTTCTTCTACTCTTTTCTTTTATATTTTGCTCAAGGACGAGCAAAGCTTTTAACTTTGGTGTTGGAAAAGCCTTGCTTTTTACTTTCTATTCACACTTATGGCACCCAAAGTCGGAGAATTCTCTAGAAAGAAAGGGAAAGCTGTTGCTTTCACCTTCGAACCTTGGGAGATGGAGAGATTCATCACCAAAGCTCATCAAGACCACTTCTATAAAGTAGTGGCAAAGAAGAGGGTGATTCCTGAAGTCCCCTTTAGGCTCAAAAAGAATGAGTACCTGGAGATCCGACGAGAAATCCAGAGGAGGGGTTAGGAAGTTCTAACCAATCCTATCCTGGAAGTTGAAATCTTGATGGTACAAGAGTTATATGCCAATTCATGGGTCACTAAACATCATGATACATGTGTGAACCCAAGCCCCAAAAATTGGAGCACCATGGTCCGAGGGCGACCTTTAGATTTCAGCCCAGAAAGTGTAAGGTTGGCGCTCCATTTGCTAATAATGCAAGGAAACCCAACATCCTTACACTAGAAGAGTCAATTTTGATCAAAGGCCGGATCAAGTCCTTTATGACATTTGTGTGGAAGGAGCTCAATGGAAGAGGGATGCTCAAGGCAAGCTTATCTGACTAAGAAGGCTTGACTTCAAGCCCGTAGCTAGAGAATGGTTAGAATTTATCCAATGCTCTATCATCCCTACTAGCAATTGGTCAGAAGTGACCATTGACAGAGCCATTATGATTTATTGCATCATGATTGGAAGTGAGGTGGAGGTACATGAGATAATACCTCAAAAATTATACAAGAAATCTGAAAAGCCTTCCACCTTAGCAAAGTTGGCTTTTCCCCACCTTATATGTCACTTATGCAATTCAACTGGAATTGTCATAGAAGGAGACATCTCCATTGAGGAGGACAAGCCCATCACTAAAAGAAAGATGGAGCAAAGAAGAGAGCCTACGCATGCATCTCAACAAGAGCATGTGGAGCCGCCTCAACAAGAAATCCCTGAGATGCCTCAAAGGATGCATTTTCCTCCCCAAGGCTACTGGGACCAATTGCATACTTCTCTAGGAGAATTGAGCTCCAACATGGATTAGCTGAGGGGGGACACCAAGAGCATTCCACCATCCTCCATGAAATAAGAAAAGATCAAAAAGTCATGAGGGAAGAACAACAGAGATAGGGGCGTGACATAGAAGACATCAAGTGCTCAATTGGATTCCAAAGAGGAAGCAGCAGCCACCGTCACTAAGGTGGACCCATTCCCTTAATCCCCTGTTGCCTATGTCATTTATCTGTTTTCCATGTATTTTGTTTTATTATCTGTTTCTAGTGCATGATCATCTTTATTTTATGTCTTAAAGCTATGAAATATTCCATGCATCTCTCACCTTTCTTAAAAGAAAAGTAAGATGCATGAATTTTGAGTTATATAGTAAGAATGGTTCAATTATTGATGTGGTGGCATTGCTTTTATTTTTTGAATGCATGAATGAACAGTGCATATTTGATGTTGGAGTTAAGAATATTGGCTCTTGAAAGAATGATGATAAAAGTGAAGTATTATTGGTGATTTGAAAATCCTAAAATTGATTCTTGAAGTAAGAAAAAGTAGCAAAAGAAAGAAAAAAAAGAAGCAAAAAAAAGCAAGCAGAAAGAAAAAGAAACAGAAAAAGCCAATAGCTATTTAAACCAAAAGACAAGAGCAAAGATCCAAAGCTTTGAGCATCAATGGTTAAGAGGGCCTAAAAGAAGAAAAATCTTGGCCAAAACAGTTCAAATGAGTTGCCTCCCTAACTATATGCTTGTGGTGTGAAGGTGTCAAGTGAAGAGCTTGACACTGAGCAGTTAAAGTTGTGATCCAAAGCAAAAAAAAAGTGTGCTTAAGAACTCTGGACACCACTGGCTAGGGATTATAGCAAAGCTAAATCACAATCCGAAAGGGTTCACCCAATTAAGTGTCTGTGGCGTTTATGTACCTAGTGGTAATACTGGAAAATAAAGCGCTTAGGGTCACGGCCCAGACTCAAAAGAAGCTGTGTTCAAGAATAAAAAAGAACTAAACTAGGAGAATCAATAGTATCATCTGGATTCTGAATTCCTAATTATGCCAATTATTCTAAGCTTCAAAGGAAAGTGAGATGCCAAAACTGTTCAAAAGCAAAAAGCTACCAGTCCCGCTCATCTAATTCAAACTGAGCTTCATTGAGAACTCTAAAATTTATTATATCCTTCTCTTCTTTTTAATCATACTTTGTTTTTGGTTGCTTGGGGACAAGCAACAGTTTAAGTTTGGGGTTCTGATGAGCGGATATTTTATACGCTTTTTGGCATCATTTTCATATAGTTTTTGTTATGTTTTGTTTAAGTTTTATTATATTTTCATAGGTTTTAGTGCAAAATTCATATTTTTGGAGTCTACTTTGAGTTGTTTTCTTTTATGATAATTTCAGGTATTTTCTGGCTGAAATTGAGAATTTTTGGCAAAGTCTGATTCAGAGACAGAGAAAGGACTGCAGATGCTGTCAGATTCTGACCTCCGTGCACTCGAAAGAGAATTTCTGGAGCTACAGAAGTCCAAATGGCATGCTCTCAACGACTATGGAAAGCTAATATTCAGGGATTTCTAGAATTATATAATAGTCTATACTTTACTTTGAAAATGAAGGCCCAAAACGGGTATTCAACGTCAGCCATCAACCCCATTCTTGGCGTCCAACGCCCAAAAGGGAGCAGCTGGCATCCAACGCCCATTCAGGAGTCCAAAGCTTGGCATCCAACGCCCCAGAGGGAGTACCAACTCATGGATTCACTCAAGCTCAGCCCAAACACTCACCAAGTGGGCCCGGAAAGTGGATTTTCACACTACAAGACTAGTTTATCCTATTTCTGTAATTATTACTTATTAGATTAGTATATATAGACAAGATTTCACCCTTGTTAGGAGCTCTTGCCCACTCTACACGTTTTACATTACTTTTTCGTAAGCAATGAGTCATTAACCTCCTAGGTTAAGGTTAGGAGCTCTGCTGATTCTTATGGATTAATAATATCACTATTCTATTTCAATCTATGCTTGATTCTATTCCAAGATGTATCTTCGTTCTTCATCCTAAGAAATTGGGAGTGTAACTTGACCGTCATCCCTATTCACATGGGTTCTTGTGAGTCCTTGACGGGATAGTATTGAACCACAAGCTTGATTATACATTTCTTAGACGGCTAATTTGTTTGTCATCTAACAATCAACAATTATCCAATACATGCATACACCTATTATGAGGTCTTTTCATAGGTTGTAATGGGGTTAGGGTCAAGGTAAGGTTATACATAGCTAAGTGAGCTCAAGATTTGAATCTTTGATCAAGATAAGCTTCCCACCTAACCTATATAACAACCTATAGAAATCTAATATAAGCCTAACTACCCATTCTTCTCTTCTTCACATATTCATGCATTTTCTTTTCTTTATCATTTCCCATATGCATTGACTATTATTGAACTTTACTTTGGGGCATTTTGTCCCCTTTTTATTCTTGTCTTTTTCTTTTCTTTCTTTTTTCTTTTCTTTTTCTTTTTTCTTTTTTTATTCTCTTTTTTTTTTATTTTCCTTTGTATATTTTTTTTCTTCTTTTCTCTTTTGTTTTCAAACTACAAACATATACACGAGCATCAATGCACATGGCTTCGTATTTAATGCATGAATATGTGCCCAATTCCCAAGATCTTCAATAAAAATTCTGAACACCCTTTTACCTCAACCAATGTCCCAAGTTTTCCCACACTTGAATGACAGACACACACTAGCCTAAGCTAATCAAAGATCCAAATAAGGACAATTGTTGTTTTTTGCTTAGAGGCTTGTAATGTGCTAATATTAAGAACAAAGGGGTTTATCACAGGCTCAAAGTTGGCTAACAATGGTTGATGAAAGGTAGGCTATTTGGGTAAGTGAGCTAAATGAAATGATGGCCTCAATCATATAACTGCATGTCTACATGGAATAATGGGCATAAAGAATCGAACAAAATCAAGGATCACAATCATAGAAAGAGAACAATGCACATAAAAACAAAAATAAGTGGTTATAAGATGTAACCATACAATTAGGCTCAAGTCTCACAAGCTTGTATTCTTAGCTCAACAACCATATTCCAAAATACATTCTTCAAGCAAGATTAACACAAAAATGTTCAAATTGGTAGGGTGCCCTAACCAAGTAGTCCTAATATGCAAAAAGTATTCAAGTGCAAAAGCTAACCATGCAATCTATTCTAACTAACAAAAGAAAAATCAAAATCATAGGTGTTGAAAAGAAAAGAATACCTACGAAAGTCGGTAACCGACCTCCCCACACTTAGAAGTTTGCACAGTCCTCCGTGCCAATGGTGATACGCAAAGGGGGGATCGGGTCGCCACTTCCATTATCCGTGCCTTGAGTGCTTGCTTCACTGTTGTCCTAATCAGATGTGGAAATGTCGGGCTCTTCCATAGGCGGGTTAACACAACTCCAAAGCTTCTTCAAGTAAGCAAATCGGCATTTGTTTCGCTGCTCATACCGATCTATCTTCTCATGGAGCTCTACAAGCAATTGATGGGTTGACTTTGGTGGTGCGGATGAAGTGATAGGGATGGTGGAAGGAGGAGCTATGTCAAGGCTTGTGGTGTCCTTGGGAGGCTGAAGATATTTCCCGCTCGGGACAATATCGTCCTTTACCGGAATTGTAGCCTTCATGTCCTTAGCCTCGCAAGGGACACCAGCAGCAACAACCAAATCGGATACCAAGGTGGGAAAGGGGAGATTACCCTTGGCATGGACCCGACCCATCGCTTGACAGATGAGGAGAGGGATGTTGACTGGCCTCTCCATGAGTATGCACCAAACAAGGAGGGCGAGGTCCATCGTGATGGATGACTTATGGGTGCTAGGAAGCACGTAGGGAGATAAGATCCGGGTCCATGCTCGGGCTTCCACTGTAAGCGCACGTGCGTTGATGAGCGGATAATTTATACGCTTTTTGACATTGTTTCACTCAAAGCTCAGCCCAAGCACACACCAAGTGGGCCCCGGAAGTGGATTTATGCATCAATTACTTACTCATGTAAACCCTAGTGACTAGTTTATTATAAATAGGACCTTTTACTAGATCTTTTTGATTCTTTGGTCTCAGTTTTAATCCATTGTTCATCTTAGGAGACTATTGATCACGTTTTGCCGTTGGCCGTTGCCGGGGATTGTTCGAGTTTGGACAACTGACGGTTCATCTTGTTGCTCAGATTGGGTAACTTTCTTTTCGTTTTCTTTTCAAAAATCCTTCAAAAATATTTTCAAAAAAATTTCTCTTTTGTTTTCGAAAAAAAAAAATAATAAAAATGTTTTCAAAAATTTATTCAAAATTTTAAGAATGAATTCTAGTGTTTCATGAAGCATGTGAAGCCTTCATGATCTTCAAGTTGTTCTTGGTAAGTCTTCTTGTTTGATCTTGATGATTTTTTGTTTTCATGTTTTTCATGTTTATCATATGCATTCTTGAATTCTTAGTGTCTAAGCATTAAAGAATTCTAAGTTTGGTGTCTTGCATGTTTTCTTTGCATTAAAAATTTTTCAAAATTATGTTCTTGATGTTCACCATGACATTCAAAGTGTTCTTGGTGTTCATCTTGACATTCATAGCATTCTTGCATGCATTCATTGTTTTGATCTAAAAATTTCATGCATTGCATAATTTTCATGTTTTTCATAAAAATTTTAAAAATCAAAAAATTATCTTTCCTTTTTTCTCTCATCAAATTCGAAAATTGAGTTGACTTTTTCAAAAATTTTTAAAAATCAAAGTTGTTTCTTATGAGTCAAATCAAATTTTCAATTTGAAAATCTTATCTTTTTCAAAATCTTTTTCAAAAATCAAATCTTTTTTCAAAATTCTTAGTTATTCTCGAAAATTCCAAAAATATTTTTCAAAAATCTTTTTCTTATTTTTATACCAAATTTTCGAAAATAACATAAACAATTAATGTTTTGATTCAAAAATTTGAAGTTTGTTACTTGCTTGTTAAGAAAGATTCAAACTTTAAGTTCTAGAATCATATCTTGTGATTTCTTATGAATCAAGTCATTAATTGTGATTTTAAAAATCAAATCTTTTTCAAAACTAATTTCAATCATATTTTTTCAAAAATATCTACTTATCTTATCTTTTTCAAAAAAATATCTTTTTAAAATATCTTTTCTAACTTCCTAACTTCTTATCTTTTCAAAATTTGTTTCAACTAACTAACTAACTTTTTGTTTGTTTCTTATCTTTTTCAAAACCACCTAACTAATTCTCTCTTTCTAATTTTCGAAAATATCTCCCCCTTTTTTCAAAAATTTCTTTTTAATTAACTAATTATTTTTATTTTTATTTTTGATTTCAAAAATTTTCGAAAATTACTAACATTTTTCAAAAACCATTTTCGAAAATCACTAACTCTTTTTCAAAATAATTTTCGAAAAATTATCCCTCCCCCATCTCATTCTATTTATTCATTCATATCCTAACATCTCATCTCACCTCTCTTCCATCCTCACAGTTGTGTTTCTTCCATTATATTACATTCTTTGTCTCCCCCTCTTCTTCCACTCACACAGGAATCCCTATACTGTGGTATAAAGGATCTCCATTATTATTATTATTTTTCTGTGCCTTCTTCTTTGTCATATGAGCAGGAGCAAGGACAAGAACATTCTTGTGGAAGCAGATCCAAAACCTGAAAGGACTCTGAAGAGAAAATTAAGAGAAGCTAAAATACAACAATCCAGAGATAACCTTTCAGAAATTTTCGAACAGGAAGAGGAGATGGCAGCCGAAAATAATAATGTAAGGAAGATGCTTGGTAACTTCACTGCACCTAATTCCAATTTACATGGAAGAAACATCTCCATTCCTACCATTGGAGCAAACAA
>NC_029793.2:41993389-41994442 GCF_000816755.2 Arachis ipaensis | reverse complement strand
AAAACTCAAGGATCTCCCTCTGCAACCATGGAGAGGAAGCAGCAAAAGCTTCTCTCCAAGCAGAATCAACTAGAGCCCCCACAGTCAAACTCTAAGTTTGGTGTTGGGGGGCCACAACCAAACTCTAAGTTTGGTGTTGGAGAGTCTCAACAAAGCTCGGCACATCTGTGAGGCTCCATGAGAGCCCACTGTCAAGCTATTAACATTAAAGAAGTGCTTGTTGGGAGGCAACCCAATGTTTATCTAATTCTTACTTTTATTGTTTTTCATGTTTTCTTAGGTTCATGATCATGTGGAGTCACAAAATAAATAGAAAAATTGAAAACGGAATCAAAAACAGCAGAAGAAAAAATCACACCCTGGAGGAGCATCTGTCTGGCGTTCAGCGCCAGAACAGAGCATGGTTCTGGCGCTGAACGCCCAAAATGGGCAGCTTCTGGGCGCTGAACGCCAGAACAGGCATGGTTCTGGCGTTCAACGCCAGAAATGGCACACAGATGGGCGTTGAACGCCCAAAATGGCCACCAACCTGGCGCTGAACGCCCAGAGTTGGGTACAAAGGCATTTTTACATGCCTAAGGGGTGCAGGGATGTAATTCCTTGAACACCTCAGGATCTGTGGACCCCACAGGATCCACTCAGGATCTGTGGACCCCATAGGATCCCCCTACCTCCACTCACTTCTTCTCACCACTCTCTCCCCATAAACCCCATAAACCTACCTCATAAACTCCACTTACCTTCAAATTTCAAAACCAATTTCCCACCGAAACCCACCCATATGGCCGAACCTTAACCCCCCCTCCCTTCCCTATATAAAGCCATCCATTCCTCTTCAAATTCACACAACATACCCCTCTACACTCTCCTTGGCCGAAACCACATCTCCCTCTCCCTCTCCATATTCCTTCTTCTTCTTCTTCTATTCTTTTGTTTATTGCTCGAGGGCGAGCAATATTCTAACTTTGGTGTGGTAAAAGCATAGCTTTTTTGTTTTTCCATTACCATTGATGGCACCTAAGACCGGAGAATCCTCTAGAAGAGGGAAAGGGA
>NC_029793.2:41950853-41993318 GCF_000816755.2 Arachis ipaensis | reverse complement strand
GTTCAACTAAGAAGATTGGACCTCAAGCCTATAGCTAGAGGATGGTTGGAGTTTATTCAATGCTCAATCATTCCCACTAGCAACCGGTCTGAAGTTACTATAGACCGGGCCATCATGATCCATAGCATCATGATTGGAGAAGAGGTGGAAGTTCATGAGATTATACCTCAAGAACTCTACAAGGTGGCTGACAAGTCCTCCACTATGGCAAGGTTAGCCTTTCCACACCTCATTTGCCATCTATGTTACTCAGCTGAAGCTTTCATAGAAGGAGATATCCTCATTAAAGAGGACAAGCCCATCACTAAGAAAAAGATGGAGCAAGCAAGAGAGCCCACTCATGGAGCTCAAGAGGCGTATGAAGCTCATCACCATGAGATTCCGGAAATGCCTCAAATGCACTTTCCTCCACAAAATTATTGGGAGCAAATCAACACCTCCCTAGAAGAATTAAGTTCCAATATGGGACAACTAAGGGTGGAACATCAAGAACACTCCATCATGCTCCATGAAATAAGAGAAGATCAAAAAGCGAATGAGGGAGGAGCAACAAAGACAAGGAAGAGACATAGAAGAGCTCAAGGACATCATTGGTTCCTCAAGAAGGAAACGCCACCATCACTAAGGTGGATTCATTCCTTGTTCTTATTTCCTCTGTTTTTCGTTTTCTATGTTATGTGCTTATCTATGTTTGTGTCTTCATTACATGATCATTAGTAGTTAGTAAACTCTGTCTTAAAGATATGAATGTCCTATGAATCCATCACCTCTCTTAAAAGAAAAATGTTTTAATTCAAAAGAACAAGAAGTACATGAGTTTCAAATTTATCCTTGAACTTAGCTTAATTATATTGATGTGGTGACAATGCTTCTTGTTTTCTGAATGTATGCTTAAACAGTGCATATGTCTTTTGAAGTTATTGTTTAAGAATGTTAAATATGTTGGCTCTTGAAAGAATAATGACTAGGAGACATGTTATTTGATAATCTGAAAAATCATAAAAATGATTCTTGAAGCAAGAAAAAGCAGCAAAGAACAAAGCTTGCAGAAAAAAAAAGAGAAGAAAAAAGAAAAAAAATAGGCGCGCCAGAAAAGGAGCCAAAACCAGAGTTGAACGCCCAAACTGGCACAAAAGCTGGCGTTCAACTCCAAGCAAGACCTCTACACGTGTAACACTCAAAGCTCAGCCCAAGCACACACCAAGTGGGCCCCGGAAGTGGATTTATGCATCAATTACTTACTCATGTAAACCCTAGTGACTAGTTTATTATAAATAGGACCTTTTACTAGATCTTTTTTATCATCTTTGGATCCTGGATTGTATTTTGATCCTGTGATCACGTTTTAGAATTACATAAGTATCTCTATCCCTCTTTTATTATATCATATTCGAAAACACCATTATCACTTTATATCTGCCTGACTGAGATTTACAAGGTGACCATAGCTTGCTTCATACCAACAATCTCCGTGGGATTCGACCCTTACTCACGTAAGGTATTACTTGGACGACCCAGTGCACTTGCTGGTTAGTTGTATCGAAGTTGTGACAATTATGAATTAAGATCAAAGCACCAAGCTTTGGAGCCATTACCAGGGATTGTTCGAGCCTGGACATCACAATTTCGTGCACCATGCGTCAAGGCACTTAGGCCGCATCCTTAGTCTCCCTTGGGTCCAATGATTCTCTGGTTCGGCAATGACTCGAAGGATCGAGTCCCAATCAAACCCAAAGTCCTCCCGTTGACGTAGGACCTCTTGGTAACCATCCATTTCTTTCGGTACCAGTAAAACATTAAGCACTCGCCGAATAGCCTCCTCTGAAACTGGGACTTACTTCCGGCGCACGTAAACTGACCGAAGAGACGGGGAGTGGTAATTAGAGTAAAACTCCACCACCCAAGAGAGGTTGCTCTCTGAAAAACTGAAGATTGATGGTTTAGAAGTTATAGTAAACTCTCGTTGCAAGTATAGTTACTAAACCAAGCAATCAACCTTTCTTACAAACGGTTTGGTTGTCACAAGTAACAAACCCCTTATAAAATTGATAACCGAGTATTTAAACCTCGGGTCGTCTTCTCAAGGAATTGCAGGGAGGTGTTCTTATTATTGGTTGTGAGTTTGTAAATTGGGGGTTTTTAATGTATAAGATAAAAAGCGAGAATAGTAAATGGCAAGAAAGTAAATTGTATTAATTTAAATAGATAATAAAACTCTTGGCAAGGTATAAGAACTGGAAGTCCTATCCTCATCAATTGTGATGAGAATTGAATTTTAATCCCACTTTGTTAACCTCTAACTATGAAGGTAAATTAAGTGGATTAATTAGTTTAATCCTCAGGTCCTAGTCAATCCCTATGGAAAGACTAGAGTTATTGGAGCAACTTCCAATTTCAACCACTGCTTTATTTGACAGCTCAAGCGTTACCAATTACTTAACCAAAGCCAAAAGGGAGAATTCTAAATTAAATTAAAAGCATTCATGTAAATAAAGCAAGGCAAAATTAAATCTGAAAATACCTCAAATTACAGTAATAAAAGAAATCAAATCTAACATGAATATTCATAAATTAATTGGAAAAATAAATAAAAGGAACATTGAACCTGTGATTGAAGTTGTAAGTTGAAATAATAAAGTTGAAATCCTAATCCTAATCCTAATCCTAAGAGAGAGGAAAGAACCTCTCTCTCTAAAAACTACATCTAAGACTAAAATTGTGAATTATGAGAGCATGATTTTGAATGGATGCATTCCCCCACTTTATAGCCTCTAATCTGTGTTTTCTGGGCCGCAAACTGGGTCAGAAACAGCCCAGAATTTGCTGGTTGCGAATTCAAACATGCTGATTTTTCGTCACTGCGATGCGGCTGTGTGGAGCACGCGTTCGTGTCGCCTAGCCTCAGGACAACTATGGCATATTATATATCAAGTCGAAGCCCTAGATGTTAGCTTTCCAACGCAACTGGAACCGCGTCGTTTGGACCTCTATAGCTAAAGTTATAGCCGTTTGAGTGCGAAGAGGTCATGCTGGACAGCTTAGCAATTTCTCCAACTTCTTGTATTCCTTCCACTTTTGCATGCTTCCTTTCCATCCTCCAAGCCATTCTTGCCCTGTAAATCCTGAAACCACTTAACACACATATCAAGGCATCTAATGGTAATAAGAGAGGAGTAATATTAGCAAATACAAGGTCAAAGAAGCATGTTTTCAATCATAGCACAAAATCAGGAAGGAGAATGTAAACTCATGCAAATAGTATGAATAAGTGGGTAAAGAGTTGATAAAATCCACTCAATTGAGCACAAGATAAACCATAAAATAGTGGTTTATCAACCTCCCCACACTTAAACATTAGCATGTCCTCATGCTAAGCTCAAGAGAAGCTATAAAGATGAAGAGGAATGGTAGAGAGTATGCAATGCAACCTATCTATGTGAATGCAACTACATGCAAAATATTTCTACCTACTTGGTTTAAAAGTAAATAAATTCTCCAAGAGTAAATATGAACTGGATTTTACTAATTCAAATCATAAAAATGAAGTACAAATAGACTTGTAGAAGAAAATAGCTCATGAAAGCCGCGAACAAAGAATCGAGCATCGAACCCTCACTGGAAGTGTATGCACTCTAATTACTCAAGTGTTTTTAGGTTCGATTCTCTCAATTCTCTACTAACCTTGCTTTCTAAGGCTTGCTCTTCATCTAACAATCAACATAAATTTAATGCACAGATAAACATATCAAGAGGTCTTTTAAGGGTTGTAATGGGGTTAGGGTCAAGGTAGGATTGTATTTGGCCAAGTGGACTAAAATCTGAATCCTTAATTAACTTAAACTTTCCACCTAACCTTAGACAATCCATGTAATCATAATACCACATCTAACTATCCATTAACCATGTTTTTCACATATTCATGCATCCTGATTTGAGTACAACTCATATGCATTGCTACCAACATTTACTTTGGGGCATTTTGTCCCCTTTTTCTTATTTGCTCTTTTTCTTTTCTTTTTCTCTTTTTCATCTCTTTTTTTATTAATTTTTTTCTTTGGTTTTTCTCAATGCATATGATTAAATTATTGAATGCATGAACATGTCCTAAACATTTTTTTTATTTTTTTTTTCATTTTCATAAAGATGTACCCAATTCTTAAACCAAATGTTTCCAAACCCACTTTTCCCACACTTAAATCATAAGCACTTTCACTAGTCTAAGCTAACCAAGGATTCAAATTAAGGACAGTATTATTTTCCGCTTAGAGTTAATGATGTGCTAAAGTAAAGAATAAAAGGGGTAAAATAGGCTCAAATTGGTTTGCAAAGGATAATGAAAGGTTAAGGCCATATAGGTATGTAAGCTCAGTGAAATAAGGCCTCAATCATGTAAGTGTATGCATACATCAAATGATGGAAATATAGAATTAAGCAAGACAAAGATCACAATTTTAGAGAGAAAAACACACACCAAAAATAAAATATTGGTTGGTAAAATGCAACCAATTCAAATAGGCTCAAAAATCTCACAGGTTTTGTGTGTTCGAGCTCTAAACCGTGTTCCAGTATAATATTTTTTCAAACAAGTGTAACATTAAATTTTATTCAAATTAGTGAAATGCTCTTAAAAGGTTTTTTTGAAAAAGAAAATATTACTTCAACCAAGTGGTAAAATATGTACAAAATCAAATAATCATGCAATCAAACATGCAAATGCAACAACTAACAAGGAAAATAAACCATTGGTGTTGAGATAGAAGAGTGACTAACCCATGGAGATCGGTATCGACCTCCCCACACTTAAAGATTGCACCGTCCTCGGTGCATGCTAAGATGTGCCAGTGGATGGATTGCTTCAACTATCGCTTTTCTCCAAAGATTGTGCAGGTAGACTTGTTTGTCTTCCCATTAAGAAGCTTTTCCTCTCCCTTTGTGGTGGCCATCCTGAAAGAAGAGGAAAAAGAAGAAAATTAACCCAAAATAAAGATAGAAAATAAATAAAATATGGGTGTTAATGCTAGATAATAAGGGTCTCAATTACATGGTAGCTACAACATGCAAGTGAGAAAGTAGTAGAAGTATATGGCAAATCAAGAGTGCAAAAATTTGCAACAATGGGGAAGAGAGTGCAAGACAATATAAATTAATGTCAATAAAAAATTAATACAAATATCATAAAAGATTAGCATTTGACTTAAATAATATTACCCAACAGTGTAGAACAAGTCACTGAGCATCAAAATAATACCAGAAAAGACACAATAGTTGAATATGAACAAGTGACACCAATGGGAAAATAATAATAAATTTAGAAAAGAAAAGAAAAATATGAACAAAATTAAAATGTAATGAATGAAATATGCAAATAAAGTAAGTAAAATAGAATGAAGGTGAAAAGGAATGAGAAGTGAAAGAAATAAAGTAAGAAAGAAAGAAGAAAAGATAGAAGAAATTAGGATTAGAAAAGATAAGAAAAATAAGGATTTGGAGAAGAAAAGATAAGATATTTTAGCTGATCTGGATATTCTGTGCGCCGCATGTGACGCGAACGCGTGGGTGACGCGGTCGCGTGGTGCGCGATAAGGTCAGGTGACGCGGACGCTGGGTCACGCGATCGCGTGACCTGATTTGTGCGATTGGCCCGAGTGCAGCCTCGCGGTCGCACAACTCTCTGTTCGAAACTTGGTATTGCCAAAATCCAGGGTGACGCGGTCACGTGGTCGACGCGATCACGTGAGTGGCCATCATGGGGATATGACGCGGACGCGTGAGCCATGCATCCGCGTGGTAAGGCGTGTGCGATCAGCACCAGTCCAGCATCACTCTCGCACAACTTTCGGTCAAGCACCCTTTTCACGTCGATATTCAGGTCACGCGGTCGCGTGGGTGACGCGGTCGCGTGGGAGGCCAATGTTCCCACCTGACGCGGACGCATCAGCAACGCTGCCGCGTCGCGTGCGTGCTTTTTTTTTTTTGATGCAGTATGCAGAGTGCAAAATGATATGGATGTTATGAGTAATTCCAGGTTCAATGAAATAAAATAAAATAAAACTCAAAAACAAACAAAACAGACTAGAATTAAAACTGAAAAAAAGGAACGATCATACCATGGTGGGTTGTCTTCCACATAGCACTTTTAGTTAAAGTCCTTAAGTTGGAAATTTGATGAGCTCCCTGTTATGGTGGCTTGTGCTTGAACTCATCCAGGAATCTCCACCAATGTTTGTACTTCCAGTAGCCTCCGGGATCCCAAAC
Organism: Arachis ipaensis; assembly: GCF_000816755.2. Lineage (NCBI taxonomy): Eukaryota > Viridiplantae > Streptophyta > Magnoliopsida > Fabales > Fabaceae > Arachis > Arachis ipaensis. Next base: position 41,987,063 of record NC_029793.2, on the reverse strand, counting down.
TAGGCGCAAAAAGCCTTCAAGTAAGTTAAAGCAAGTGACAAGGCCCCAAGAGTGTTGATTGCCAGAATGAATTTCGGGGTCCCAAATCTTGCTTTTGCACCTGTCTTCTTATTGATTATCATGATTCCATCCGGGTGGTTCAGCTTTAGAATTCTCACTGAAGCGTCCAAACAACTTCCTAGACCCATTCAATTGAGCTTTACACCACCTTTGCGTTTAAACTGAAAGCTTCCAACCATACTGAACCTTGCAGGACAATTCTTACCACTGACTATCTTCCTCTTACTCTTAATGCCACAAACAGCTCTAAGTTGACCATTCGTCTCCAGTAGCCCATATTCAAGTGGAATTAGAAAGCTAAGGGATATGAATTTTACCCACTTGAATGTTGTGAAGGATGATGGCAACTTAGGGGGAGGGGTCTCCAATAACTTTGGCAAGGTGATTTCAAGCTCCACTCCCTTCTGCTCTTTGACAACTTCCACCTCTTTGCAAGCTTCTTCAATTTCAACCTCTTCCTCTTGGTATATTTCTTCCAATTCAATCTCTTCTTCACTACTTACCAAAGGCATAGGAGGTTGTGCTTCTTCTTCTTGAATCTCCATCTCTTGATTAACCTCTTCAAAGTCTTTAGCCATGATATGCCTTGGAGGTTGTACACCCTCCTCAACATCAATTTCAAACGTCTTTGAAGGAGGCTCTATAACTTGACTTTCCTATAGAGGTTCTGTATTTCCTAAATCTTCAACTAATTCTTCTTATTCGATAATTACAGCTTCCTCCACTTGTTCCAGTACAAAAGTATGTTCCTCATTGTCCATTGGAGTTTCTAGTGTCTCCCTTATGCCATGCTCTTTTATTGATTCTTCACATGTAGCCATGGGAGCACTTTGAGTGTCCGAGTGTCGGGAACCTAATTGACTTATCGCTTAATTCAATTGATGAAGGGTTGCCATAAATTGATCCACTATTTTCTTGAGACGATCCGTTGATTCTTGTTCCGCTTGGGTATCGTAAGTAGGACCATAAGGCTTTTGGATTGATGGATATGGATATGGTGTATATGGAGGTGGTGGTTCTTGGGAGTAATTGGGTTGGAATTGGGGTGGTTCTAGATATGGTTCATATGGCTCATAATGTGGTTGGTATTGTGGATATGGTTTATGGTCATATGGAGGTGATTGGTGGAAAGGAGCTTGTGAGTATGGTGGTCCAAAGTCATGTTGGGGAAAGGGTTCATAGGCATATGGTGGTGGTTGTTGATAGTCCGTTGGAGGTGGTTGTCGCCAAGAGGATTGATCAAATCCTTGTGGCTCCTCCCATCTTTGATTGTTCCAACCTTGATGCCTGTTCTCATTGTAATTTCTTCTTCCTGCAACATAATTGTAACCAGACTCATAGCGATGGGGGTGAGAACTCATGATAGCAAATAAAAATTTAAAAACGAAAATAAAAACAAATTTAAATTAAAAGGTTATTTAAATTTTGAATTTGAAAATTAAATTTTGAAATTTGAATTTTAAATTTTGAATTTTGAGTTTTTGAAAATTGAATTTTGAAATTTGATTTTTGAAATAAGATAAGATAAGATTTTTGAAAAAGATATAGTTTTTGAAAAAGATTTGAATTTTGAAATTTGATTTTTGAAATAAGATAAGATAAGATTTTTGAAAAAGATATGATTTTTTGAAAAAGATTTGAATTTTGAAATTTAAATTTTGAAATTTTAAATTTTGAAATTTGAAATTTGAATTTTAAAATTTTTTAAATTTGAATTTTGAAATTTGAAATTTGAAATTTGAAATTTGAGTTTTAAATTTTGAATTTTTGAATTTAATGAGGAAAGAGAAAAATAATAAAATGACACTAAACTTAAAATTTTTAGATCAAAACGAAGAAAACAACTAAGAATAACATGAAGGTTAAGATGAACACGAAGAACAGATTTTTGAAAAAAAAAATTTTTAATAACTAAATAAAAACCAATAACCTCTTAATTTATGAAAAAGCAAAAATAAAAATAAAAATAGAAACAAATAAACAAGCAAAAAGCAAATATTTACAATAACCAATAATAAGGCACACGTTTGCAATTCTCCGGCAACGGCGCCATTTTGAAGAACCGAAGATTGATGGTTTAGAAGTTATAGTAAACTCTCGTTGCAAGTATAGTTACTAAACCAAGCAATCAACCTTTCTTACAAACGTTTTGGTTGTCACAAGTAACAAACCCCTTTTAAAATTGATAACCGAGTATTTAAACCTCGGGTCGTCTTCTCAAGGAATTGCAGGGAGATGTTCTTATTATTGGTTGTGAGTTTGTAAATTGGGGGGTTTTTAATGTATAAGATAAAAAGCGAGAATAGTAAATGGCAAGAAAGTAAATTGTATTAATTTAAATAGATAATAAAACTATTGGCAAGGTATAAGAACTGGAAGTCCTATCCTCATCAATTGTGATGAGAATTGGATTTTAATCCCACTTTGTTAATCTCTAACTATGAAGGTAAATCAAGTGGATTAATTAGCTTAATCCTCAGGTCCTAGTCAATCCCTATGGAAAGACTAGAGTTATTGGAGCAACTCCCAATTTCAACCACTGCTTTATTTGACAGCTCAAGTGTTACCAATTACTTAACCAATGCCAAAAGGGAGAATTCTAAATTAAATTAAAAGCATTCATGTAAATAAAGCAAGGCAAAATTAAATCTGAAAATACATCAAATTGCATTAATAAAAGAAATTAAATCTAACATGAATATTCATAAATTAATTGGGAAAATAAATAAAAGGAACATTGAACCTGTGATTGAAGTTGTAAGTTGAAATAATAAAGTTGAAATCCTAATCCTAAGAGAGAGGAGAGAACCTCTCTCTCTAAAAACTACATCTAAAACTAAAATTGTAAATTATGAGAGCATGATTATGAATGGATGCATTCCCCCACTTTATAGCCTCTAATCTGTGTTTTCTGGGCCACAAACTGGGTCAGAAACAGCCCAGAATTTGCTGGTTGCCAATTCAAACACGCTGATTTTTCGTCACTGCGACGCGGCTGCGTGGAGCACGCATTTGCGTCGCTTAGCGTCAAGACAACTATGGCATATTATATATCAAATCGAAGCCCTGGATGTTAGCTTTCCAACGCAACTAGAACCGCGTCGTTTGGACCTCTGTAGCTAAAGTTATAGCCGTTTGAGTGCAAAGAGGTCATGCTGACAGCTTAGCAATTCTCCAACTTCTTGTATTCCTTCCACTTTTGCATGCTTCCTTTCCATCCTCCAAGCCATTCTTGCCCTGTAAATCTTGAAATCACTTAACACACCTATCAAGGCATCTAATAGTAATAAAAGAGGAGTAATATTAGCAAATATAAGGTCAAAGAAGCATGTTTTCAATCATAGCACAAAATCAGGAAGGAGAATGTAAACTCATGCAAATAGTATGCATAAGTGGGTAAAGAGTTGATAAAATCCACTCAATTGAGCACAAGATAAATCATAAAATAGTGGTTTATCACTCTCCTGTGGTCTTTGCAAAGAAATCCCCATCCTCGCCGCTCAATGCAGGGTAGCACATACGGAGCAATGTGGTCCGGGGGAGCGAGAAGATGCTCGGAATAATAGTTCCGCTCAACCATGGTCGGGAACATGAGCTCACAGAAGCAGTTGGGAAACCTCGTGGGGTCCCTCGCCCGAGTATCCTTCTCTCGTTCATCAATATGAACGGGTGTCTTCTTCTTCTTAGAAAGGGGCTTAGCGCCTAGTGTAGGGCGCGCCTTGGTGGTTGATTTTTGGGGTGCCCTTTTTGTGGCTGGTTTCTTCGACGCCTTCTCCTTGCCTTTTCGGGTGGCCATCCTGAAAAAGGAAGGAAAAGAGGAAACATTAAACCCAAAAAATTATCACTCAAAAAATAACATGCAAGTGAAGAGTAATGCCCAAAAGGAATAGTGCGTCTTGAGGACATGGCAGCTGCAACATGTGACAAGACAACAAGGTAATCATGTGGCAAATCACTAGCATGAGATGCAAGAGTATGAGAAGCATGCAAGTATATAAGGCATGAGAAGGGTAGACTCAAGCATCAATAATAATGAAGGAGCAAGTCATGGGTAACGAGCATAAGAGAAGTAAACATGAGGCCTAGTAGGCGCAATGCACTTAGAGAAGAGCAAGTGAATGAAGAAGATGCACCAAATTGGGAGCACAAAGTCAAAATTGAACTAAAATGGTATAGGTGCATTTCAACAAACACTTAGTATGCAACATTCAAACAATGAGTAAGTAGGAAAAATTCAATCACATAGAGCCTCAAATGGGAAACCAAACAACAACACAACACCACATAGTCATAAAGGAATCAAGAGACATCAAAATGATCCATCAAAGCAAGAGAAACTCAAATTTCGACACCCATGAAAAATATGAAAAGAAAAAAAGCAAACAAGCAAGAACCCAATCAATAAAAATTGCAACTAAGAAGGAATGCACTAGAAAAAAAATAAATGCAACTAATAAAAGAAAAAATTAGAGTAAGAGACAAAGAGGAAGAAGGAGTAGGAGTAAAACCTTGAGGAGAAGAAGGAAGTAATGTGGAATATGGGTGGAAAAATAGGGAAGAGAGGAGAGAGGAGAGAAAGGAGAAAGAAAGTGTGGGACCGCCGGAGGTGATGGTCACCGGTGGGCTGGCCGGAGACAAGGGTGGTAGGGTGATGGGAGAAGAAAGGAGGAGGTAATGGAAAAAAAGAATTGAAGAGGGAAATCAAAACAGGGCGCGCTATGTTTCAGGTGCGTCAGGCGTGCGACGCGTGCGCACGCTCCACGCGTATGCGTGGAGGGATGGGAAAGAGGAGTGACGCGTAAGCGTCCCACACGCGTACGCGTGGGTTGCAGAAAAGAGAGGGGACGCGTACGTGTCAGGTGACGCGCACGCGTGGGTAGAGCTGTGCCTTGGGCATAGAGTTGGCACAAAACAGGCCCAACTCTCTGGTTTTTGTACCAGGAGTGGCGTGCAGCACAATCGACGTGTACGCGTCCATCACGCACACGCGTGGATTGGGACTTCGGCGAACGACGCGTACGCGTCGCCCACGCTTACGCGTGGGTCACCTAGCATAAAGTAGGCATAAAGGGGGCATAACTCTCTGGTTTTTGTACCAGAGTGTCCAAAATTCGCAACCGACGCGTACGCATCGTCCACGCTTACGCGTGGGTTGCAGTTGTGCCCTGGGCACAAAATGGGCACAAAGGAGGCACAACTCTCTGGTTTTAGTACCAGGAGCTGCGAAAACGCGTCCACGCGTACGCGTATGGCACGCTTGCGTGTGGATGCCCCCTTTTTTTATGCAGATGAGGAGGAGCAATTATAGTACAAATTGGTAGTAGTGCATGCTAAAGGGGTCAAAAACATCAAAAATCTCATGTACACTCAACCTTAAGCATTTCTTCAACATCTCAATTCAATCATACCATTATCAATGAACTCCTCATGAGCAATATAACACAAAAATCAAGCCAAATCAACCCTACTATGAACAAACTCACAAATCAAGCAATCACAAAAGTCACAAAGATTCAAAATAGCTATATGCAAAAGACTATGTACAAGGGAAGATCATACCATGGTGGGGTGTCTCCCACCTAGCACTTTTCTTTAACGTCCTTAAGTTGGACGGTCATGAGTTCAAATCTCTTCGCCTTCGGGTGCATCCTCAAGGAGGAACACCTCAACTTGTTTGTTGCTTTTCATCTTCTCTCCATGGTATAGCTTTAGACGGTGACCATTAACTTTGAAGATGTTGGGGCTTGAAGGGTGTCTTAGGTGGTAGACCCCATATGGTTCCACTTTCTCCACTCTATAAGGACCTTCCTACCTTGATCTTAACTTACTGGGTATCAATCTCAACCAAGAATTATAAAGGAGAACTAACTCCCCAGCCCTAAACTCCCTTCTTTTGATATTTCTATCATGCACTGCTTTCATCCTCTCCTTGTAGAGCCTAGAACTCTCATAGGCTTCCAATCTAAGGCACTCAAGCTCCACCAACTGTAACTTCCTTTTGGCTCCAAACCCAAATCCTGTGTGGCATTCTTTTACGGCCCAATAAGCCTTATGCTCTATCTCCACTGGAAGATGGCAAGCCTTCCCATAGACCAACCGGAATGGGCTCATACCAATCGGTGTCTTGTAAGCCGTTCGGTAGGCCCAAAGCGCATCACCGAGTTTAGAACTCCAATCCTTTCTGTGAGGCTTCACAATCTTTTCCAATATACGCTTGATTTTTCGATTGGAGACTTCAGCTTCGCCATTCGTTTGGGGATTTTTTTATATGCATACGTTCCGAAAGGGCGTGTGAACGTGGTTTTCTCTTGATCTTCCGGAGCAATGTGGATTTGAAAATAATCGGAATAGCCATCTAAGAAATAGTAATGAGATTTACCGCATAGGCGATCAAGCATTTGATCGATGAACGGCAATGGGAAGTGATCCTTCCTAGTGGCTAAGTTCAATCGCCGATAGTCAATACACACCCTCCATGAGTTTTGGACTCTTGTGGCTATAAGCTCCCCATTCTCATTCTTGATTGTAGTAACACTGGATTTCTTTGGAACCACTTGGATGGGGCTCACCCACTCACTATCCGAAATCGGATAGATAATGTCCGCTTCTAATAATCGGGTGACCTCCTTCTTCACAACCTCTAAAATGGTAGGATTTAGACGCCTTTGAGGTTGTCTAACGGGTTTGGCTCCTTCTTCTAGGAAAATTCGGTGTTCAACACTTGGGGGCTAATGCCAATTAAGTCCGAGAAGCTCTACCTGATGGCCTTCTTGTTCCTCCTCAAGACATTAAGCAACTTCTCCTCTTGTTGGGAGGAGAGCTCCTTTGCAACAATTACCGGGAGCTTTTGGTCATTTTCAAGGAAGGCATATTTTAGGTGGGATGGGAGTGGTTTCAAATCTACCTTTTGTTCATGACTTGGAAATTTGTCATCCGGTGGCAATGGAAGTGATAAGGCATCTTCTTCACATACATAGGGGTTCCCCACACTTGAACTTTGAATCATATTTTTCTCTTCAAAACCATCTTGATGGATTTTGGCCACCACATTATCAATCATATCACGCTGGAAAATAGAGTGATCCTCTAGTGGATGTCTCATGGCTTCATCAAGATTAAAGCTAACCATTCTTCCATCGATCTCGAAAGAATAGTTACCCGAAAAAGCATCTAATTTGAACCGGGAGGTCTTCAAGAATGGCCTCCCAAGCAAGATAGATGAGGTCCTCCCGGAATCATTAGTGGGCATTTTAAGAATATGAAAATTAATCAGGAAGACTAACCCCTTTATACTCACTAGAACATCCTCCGTAATACCAACTACAGAAATTATGCTTTTGTCCGCCAAAACAAACCGGGCGGCCGACCGTTTTAATGGCAGAAGCTTCAAAACCTCATAAATGGACAAGGGCATAATACTCACACAAGCGCCAAGATCGCACATGCAATCAACAAAATGTATCCCATCTATGGTGCAAGTGACAAGGCAAGGGCCGGGGTCACCACACTTTTCCGGGATATCACCCATCAAGGCCGAAATAGAGCTTCCCAATGGAATAGTTTCTAATTCATGGATCTTTTCCTTGTTCATGCATAAATCCTTTAGAAACTTTGCATATTTAGGTACTTGACGGATATCATCAAAGAGAGGAATGGTTACCTCAACTTTTTTTAATATCTCCACCATTTTGGGATCCAACTCAACTTGTCTCTTGGTCTTCCTTGCTAATGTGGGAAATAGAATTGGAGTAGCTTCTTACAAGACATTTCCATCCTTAGGAATTACACCCCTTGGTTGAGCAATCACTTCTTCAACTACTTCTTGGGCTTCATCCTCCTCTTCGACTTCTTCTATCTCAACCATATCCTCATCTTGAGTGACCTCTATTGGACTTGGCTCTTCATGAATCATCTCTTGTAATTTGGTGCCAGATCTCAAGGTAATGGCATTGATGCCACCCTTGGGGTTGGGTAAAGATTGAGAGGGTAAGGCACTAGAGCTTGGGGGTTGAGTGGTAGAGGTAGAGGTTGATTCTATATGAGAAATAAGGGCTTAGATGGTAGAGGTAAGACCATTGATGCTAGAGTTAATCGAAGCTTGAAACTCTTTTTGGCCTTGAATGAGAGAACGGATCTCATCTTGGTTGGAGGGAGAAGAAGAAGGGTAAGTAATTTAGGGGGCTTGTGGTTGGTTGGCTTGAGGGGCTTGCCTTTGATGAGGTGCTTGGTAGGTTTGGTAGGCTCTTCCTTGGCTTTGGTTTTGGTATGGAGGGTTTTGTTGGTACCGGTTTTATTGGTTGTTGTTGTTGTTGTCCCTTCCTCCTTGATTATAGTTGTCCCTCCATGCTTGGTTCCCACCGTTGTCCCTTCCTCCTTGATTATAGTTGTCCCTCCATCCTTGGTTGGAGTTGTCTTGCCACCCTTGGTTAAAATTTCCCCCTTGATTATAGTTGCCTCCTTGTTGGTGATAACCTTGAGTTGGGCGATTGTAGTAGGCATTAGTAGCCGCCAAGGTATTATCATCTTGGAGGTTTGGGCATTCATCGGTGTAATGGGTGTAACAAGAGCAAATTCTGCACACTCTTTGGGGGACCAATTGTTGACTTTTTTATGGTTGAGGAGGTGGAGGTTGTTGTTGATTGAGTTGGAGTTGCTTAAGAATATTTGTCATCTTTCCCAAGGTTTGGGTAAGGGAGGTAGTCTGACCACTAATAGAAACTTCATTTATAGCTCTTGGATGATTGTTCTTTTGTCTAGTGATGCGTGAGCATCTTTCTTACCTTTTCCTAGTGAATTTACTTTTAATTTGTTAAGTTTTATCAAGAATTAATTATCTTTTAGCCATTATGGATGCTACTTTGAATCTTGTGCAATTTTATTTATTTTAGGTAGCATTCGGATGGATTTGATGGAGTTTTTGCAGAGAAAGAGAAGAAGCCATGAAGCTGACCAGTGAGGAGTGACGCGTGCGCATGCCTAACACGTATGCGTGATTTGGAGCTATTCATGGCGACGCGTGTGATAAACCCATATTTTATGATATATATTATGCTCAAATTGAGTGATTTATTCAATCCTTCACCCACTTATTCATATTAATTGCATGGTTTTACTTTCCCTTCCTTATTATGTGATGTATGTGAAAAACATGTTTCCTATGCTTAAAAATAATTATTTTGATTACCCTTTATTTCTATTCGATGTCGTGATTCGTGTGTTGAGTAGTTTCAGATCTTCTAAGGCAGGAATGACTTAAAGGATGGAAAGGAAACATACAAAAATGGAAGGAAAGCACAAAATGGAGTTTTTGAAGAAACTGGCAACGACGCGATCGCATGGATGACGCGGCCGCATGCCAGCGCGAATTAACAGCGACGCGACCGCGTGATTGACGCGATCGCGCACCTTGAGCGAAACGCATATGACGTGGACGCATGACTGACGCGACCGCGCGACAAGGGAAAACTCCAAATGACGCGACCGTGTGACCCACGCGGCCGCGTGGCAGAGGCCACGCACCAGAAATTACAGAAAATGCTCCCAACAATTTCTGAAGCCCTTTTTAGCCCAAATCCAAGTCCAGAAGGCACAGATCAGAGGTTATGAAGTGGGGGAATGCATCCATTCGAAGGAGAGCCTCCAATTAGTTACTATTCATGAATTAGATGTAGTTTTGAGGGAGAGGTTCTCTCCTCTCTCTTTTAGGATTTAGATTTAGGATTCTATTCGCTTTCAGGATTATCTCTTTCTATCAGGTTCAACATTCCTTTTTATTTATCTTTTCAATTTAATTTATGAATTCTTCTATGTTACAGATTACTCTTTTGAATTAATGTTATTTGAGGTATTTCAGTTTACAATTATTTCTTTTATTTATATTACTGTTGATTCCAATCTGAAGGCATTTTTATTCCGGTAGATTTACTTCTTCCCTTTTTGGTCTTGGTTAAGAAATCAGTAACTCAGGAGTTATCAAACTCAAACATGATCGATAATCGTTATCTTTGCTAATTGAATTGAACTTCAATAATCCCAATCATTCCTTAGGGATTAACTAGGATTTGAGGATCTAACTAATTAGTCACTTGACTTTTCTTTACTTTAAGTAAAGGCTAACTAAGTGGAATTAAGATTCAATCTTCACCATTATTGATAAGGATAACTAGGATAGGACTTCTAATTTCTCATACCTTGCCAAAAGTTTATTTTACAGTTATTTATTTATTTTACAGTCATTTACTTATTTTAATTGCAATTTAAATTACTTGTTCCTTATCTTCAAAACCCCGATTTACAATCTTCATAACCAATAATAAGAACATACTTCCCTGCAGTTCCTTGAGAAGACGACCCGAGGTTTGAATACTTCGGTTATCATTTTTTAAGGGGTTTGTTACTTGTGACAACCAAAACGTTTAATAAGAAAGGTTGATTGCTTGGTTTAGTAACTATACTTGCAACGAGAGTTTACTATAACTTCTAATGGATGGAGCCAAGAGGATCTGATCAACCCTTTAGGCAACAACACCCTCCAAGATATCACGGACAAAGACCAATCTACAATGCATACCAAGCCAATAGACATGGTGGACAACCTTGTAGTTACCAACAAGTCCCACCCTGTGCTTATAGGCCATCCTCTCAACATGACTTCGAACCACCACACTCACAAGCTTCTTTTCACCATTCGCCACCATATAATCCTCATTTACCCCGATTCCAATCCAATTACTCCCAAACACCACCACTTCCCCATGTACCACGTCCAAATCTATCACCCCGAGAATCAGAGGTTCGCCTCAAGGAAACAGTAGATCAACTTTAAACAACCCTTTATCAATTGGAGCAAGCAATAAGTCAATTATCTTCTAGACGTTCAAACATTCAAGGACCTCCCACAACTCCGTGTAGACAATCTAATGATGAGCGTAGCATGAAGGAGATACTAGAAACTCTAGTGGACAGAACAGGGCATGACTTCGTACTGGAACAAGTAGAGGAAGTTGTCATTATACAAGAAGAAGAGTTGGTTGAAGACCTAGGAGACGCTGAGCCTCCATGGGAATCCAGAGTTGTGGAGAATTCTGTCAAGGACGTTGCAATTGATGCTAAGGAGGATAGTACACAACCCCCAAGGCAAGTCTTTTATGAGGAACTAGACGGAATACTTCAAGAAGCAAGTTTCCTTGATGATGATAATCTCAAGTCAAGTTCTCCCAGTGATGAACTTGCATCAGCAAGTGAATTCTCTGAGATCGAAGAGTCTTCCCCAAGTGAATACGAAGACGATGCGGAGGTAGATTTCTCTCAACCCCCCGTTTATGACTTAAGTGACGAGGAAGACATAGAAGGCTTTGATCAGGACTTGGATGCAATTGAAGAAGTCTGCAAGGAAGTGAAGAAATTCATCGAAGAGCACAAGGGAGTAGAACTCACAGAACCACTGGAGACACCTATCCCAAGGTCACTACCACCCAATACAAGCTTCAAGTGGATACAATCCTTAACTTTATCTTTACTTTTCCACTTGAATATGGTTTACTTGAAACAGATGGCCAGCTTAGAGCTCTATGCGGCTTTAAGAGTAAGAGGAAAATAGCTCGCACTCAGAGCTGGTGCACAAGGTTCAATAAGGTTCCACGCTTCAATTCGAAGTGCACGGATTGGCATCGTGATCAATCGAATGGATCTCGGAAAACGTTTGGTCATCTTGGTGAAAATCTACTTTCTAAACCGCCCGGATGGAAAAATATGGATCAAGACGAAGGCAGATTTAAAAGCAAAGTTTGGGACCCTGGAATCTATTCTGACATTCGTCACCCCGGGAGCCTGAGAATCTGTTTGAAGCTGCTCAAAAGCTTTACATGCCTAGATTGGGACCCCAGAGGCTGTTGGCATTCCAAACATTGGTGGAGATTTCTGGACGAATTTAAGCGCAAGCCGCCATAACAGGAAGCTCATCCAATGTCCAACTTAAGGACTTTAACTAAAAGTGCTAGGTGGGAGACAACCCACCATGGTATAGTCGTTTCTTTTTCAGTTTTATTTCGTGTTATTTATTTTTTTTGTTTTCCTTTTCAATTAAACCTGAATATTATTCACTCATATTGTATACTGCATAATTGCATATCTGCATAAAAAAAAGGAAGGCGTGCGACGCGACCGCATCGCTCATGCGATCGCGTCAATAGTGAAAAACAACCACCCACGCATCCGCGTCACCCACGCGGCCGCGTGATCTGGAGATCGGCGTAAATATCCAACGTCCAGAAAGTTAGGCTGGAATCATGCGGCCATTGTGCGTTTCGCACAAAACGACCCACGTGGTCGCGTCCCTGACGCGATCGCGTCACTTGCACAACACCAATCCCACGCGACAGCGTGAGCGACGCAATCGCGTCGCATGGATTGCACACCACCCCAAAGGAGACAGAGAGTTAAGCTGAAATGACGCTGGAATTGTGCGTTTCACACGATTTCCAGCGACGCGATCGCATGCCTCATGCGACCGTGTCATTTACCCTTCTTCCATTCCATGTGATCGCATCACTCACGTGATCGTGTCAACCCCTAATCCACCCCATCCACGCGACCGCGTGCCCCCAACCACCACAACCGCCGCCGCGCCACCCTCAACCGCCGCATCAGCCGCGACCACCACCATTCCCCAGCCACCTCTCTGCCCCCACTCTCTTTCCTACGCCTTCCAGGTTTCGCTGAACGCCACCCTTCTTTCCATTCATCGTTAATTTCCTATTTTTCTGTTTATGTTCATATTTAGGCTAGCTAGTTATGCATGTTGTAGTGGATTCTAGGTTGTTAGGTAGCCTAGGATGTGGTTAGAGGATTTAGGCCTGTTTAATTGTGCTGTTCATGTTTCTTGTTTTCTAATTCTCGCAATTCTGCCATTGCTTTTATGTTAGTATTGTTCATATGCTGTAATTTCTTGTTTCATGCTACCTTTTACACTACTTTTCCATGTTCATATTCCCTTTATGTAATTACAGCTATATTTTAATTCATATGAGCTATTCTGATTGCTATTTATTTTCCGGGAACATCCAATTTTAGCCGGGATGCTGCCCAAATTTCTGTAAATTGTTTTGATTTTCATTCCTGTTTTGGTTTTGGCAAACTTGCACTCTACTTTACTCAGCTTTTACCAAACCAATTCATGAATGACAGAGCAAGCTTTCTTATTCTTTTTAATTTCCTGGTTTATAAATTGCATCTTGGATGATTCAATTCCACTTTTTGCTATTTTCATTTGATTCATCCTTGACTTCCTTGTTTGAATTTGAGTTATCTGTTGCTTTAATTTGTGAATTCTCCTTATTTAGAAAATGCTCATCATGCCACTTACTCTAACCCACTTTTTACTAATTCACTAATTTTAACTTCCTAACCTCTTTTTCATTCCTAACCCACTTACCTTTTAAAACATCTCTTCTGGTTTTTCACTATTCTCTCTAACATTCTAACCAAGGCATGACGGAGGTTTTTCCTACTTAACATGAATCCTTTTACATTTTGGATTGTGAATTTTTATTCTCGGACTTTTAACTCCTATACAATCCTTAATGCACATTTACTTAACTCCTTTTCATTATTCTATTGCTCTTTTGCCATTATATGCTTCTTTCGATTATTTGCCTACCTGCTTTCCTATTTTTATTATATCTTGGTTTTCTGTTTTTCAGGATGTCTGACACCCAAAGAAAAGGAAAAGGAAAGGCAACAACTGGCAAACGTAAACGCGAAGAAGCCTCCATGTCCGTCCTGGACCTCATGCATGATGACTCCTGGCGGGAGAAACACTTTACTCCACAGGAGAAGGCTGACCAACTCCTCCCTGCTACTGATCCCATTAAGTTTGCAAACCGATACCGTGAGCTGAAGTATCCGGTGTTTGCAAACTCCAGGAACCTGTACCTGGAGCAGACTCTGAAGATCCCAGAAGAACTCCAGCAATACACCTCTGATCAGATCAAACAAAGAGGCTGGTTCTTCCTGGAGAGAAACCTGACTGAGGTTAATGCATCTTGGGTAAAGGAATTCTATTGCAATTACTTCAAAACTTCCCTAAATGCAGTGAACTTAAGAGGGAAGCAGATACTGGTCACTGAAGAGGCCGTAGAGGATGTTCTGAAGCTTCTACCTAAATCTGATCAGCCAGATGGTTATCAATAGGCTGAGGAGGACATGCGCTTCATGAAATTTGACTGGGATGCAGTCAAGGCCAGGATAGCCCTTGACCCGACCGTTCCATGGATCATGGGTCAGAACACCACCATGCCTAAGGGAATCAAGCGGGCTTACTTGAATCATGAGGCTCGGCTATGGCATCAAATCCTAAGCAACTTTATTATGCCGAGTACTCACGAGACGGAGCTACCTGTCGCTATGATCACCCTCCTATGGTGTGTGATGGAGGGTAAAGACCTGTACCTGCCACGCTTTATTCGGTACTACATGGTCAGGGTCCACGTCCGAGGCACTCTCCCCTTTCCCTATCTGATTACACAGCTTGGCCGTCGAGCTGACGTGCCTTGGGAGGATGCTGATGAGAAGCCACCTGCTGCAGAATGCAAGAAAATTATCCCTCACAGCAGGAACTTTCTGGCTTTGGGCTACAGACCTCCATTCCTCACTCCTACTGATGAGACAGCCACACCATCTGCCGGCCCCTCTTCCTCTACAGCTAGCCCTGTCACTACCACTGTACCTCCACCTACCTCAGAGCCAGTTTATCACCTAGTGCACCGCCTGTTTCGACAGCTAGACCAGATGGAACGCCACAACCGGCGCCGATATGAGAGAGATGAGCATCGCAACAAGCGACGCTATGAGCACCTGAAGCTGATGATACGATCTGGCGATATCCCCTCCGAGCCTGACATACCATCAGAGCCATCTGAGGAGGAGGCGGATGATCACGAGGCAGAGACCCATCCCCAGAGCGAGGCTGCGCAGACAGGCACAGAGCAGGCTGCTTCACAGCAGGAGGCCCCGCATCAGATCCAGGTTTCCGACCCTGAGATCCCTATTCAGTCATCACCTCCTCTGCAGCAGGCAGATCCTCAGACCACCACCACAGAGACTCCAGCTACCCACCCTTCCAGTGATGACACCCCTTCACACCCTGCTTGAGTGAGCATCAGGGACGATGCTTCATTTTAAGTGTGGGGAGGTTGCCATCTCTGGCGTATTTTTTGGTGAACCACTACAGACTCTTTTTATTTTATTTTGCTATTTTCCCTGTATTTTTTTCTTTATTTTTATTTTTATTTCCTCAGTACTTATACATTACTATTTTCATGTATTTTTACTCTATTTCTGCATGTTGCACTTTTAGTTCATACTTTAGCCATTTAGTTTAGTTGCAATTCTAACTTATTAGTTATAGAAATTATGGATTAATTAATATAGTTTACCCTTTTTAGCATAAGATAGCTTAGTTTAAATTGAAAAAAATAAAAAGGAAGTAAACTAGAGACTTGAACATAATAGAAACAATCCACACACCTTGTATATATAGCATTCCATGTTAGTTAGTTAACAACATTTCATCAAGGAGAAACACTAAAACTTTAGAGCCACCTTAAGAATTACATTGAGAATAATGGGAACTCTTAATTTTTACTTGCATGACATATATAACTGATATGTGATTTTTGAGTTAGAGAACACACAGCCTGTGAGTTTTGAGCTTAATTGCATGGTTACATTCAAACCATAATTTTTATTTCTGTGTGTTCCGCCCTTCTTTTTTATTCTGGTGTTCTTTACTTTGTTTTAATCTATATGTCCGATTATAGAATTTAGATACATACCAAGAAAGTGATTGAGGCCATTGTTTGATTCTAGCTCACTATTCCCAAATTAGCCTACCTTTTACATCACCCTTGTTAGCCCCCTTGAGCCTTTAATTCCCTTCTTGTTTTATAACCACATTACTAGCCTTAAGTAGAAAAACAAAATAAAAATCCCAAGTTGAATCCTTGGTTAGCTTAAGATAGAAAGTGTATTGTTTAAAGTGTGGGAAACTTTATGGGAACATGGATGATAGAAACAAAGGTAGAATGTTGAAAAGAATAAAGATGTTTCAAAATAAGAATTTTTGGGAAACATGCTCATGTGAAATCAAAGTAATTAAATTACCATGTGCATTAAAAAAAAGAGAGAAAAAGAAAAAAAATTATATTTCAGTATTTGAATAAAGGGGATACAAAAGAATTCCCCTAATTGCAAAATAAAATAACGCACATGGGATAAAAATTAAAATTAAGGCATGAGCATGTAACATCAAAAGTGGGAAAAATATGGGAAAATAGGTAAAGAAGCTGTGCTTTACAAAATATGTATGTTAGGTGGGATCTTAGACTAATCAAGGATTCACTTAATTAGCTCACTTAACCTTATACATATACCCTTACCTTTACCTTGGCCCCATTACAACCTTAATTAAAGACCTCATGATTTTTGTATGCCTATATTCTATAATTGTTGATTGGTTAGATGAAGAACAAAGTTATGGAAAGTAAGGATAAAAAGAAGAATAGAGTGATTAACCCAATAAACACTGAGTGACTAGAGAGTAAACACAAAATCCAGTGAGGATTCAATAGCTCATCAACATATATCTGTGCTTAAATTATTAATTGTCTTGCAATTTTGTAAAATATTTTTCTTTTCCATCTCAATTGTAAAAGTGCTTTATCATTATCTAAGGTTTGGCTATGCATATATGATTCCTTGAGAATGTGAATTAATTTGACTACATGTAAGTTTTATATACAATTGAATAAAAATTAGAATTGCATGATGCATTTAGGTAGTTGCATTTAGAATAGATTTCATTGCATGAGATTCCACCACTTCAACCTTACCTTACTCCTTATCTTGGATTTAGCATGAGGACATGCTATTGTTTAAGTGTGGGGAGGTTGATAAACCCATATTTTATGACATATATTATGCTCAAATTGAGTGATTTATTCAATCCTTCACCCACTTATTCATATTAATTGCATGGTTTTACTTTCCCTTCATTATTATGTGATGTATGTGAAAAACATGTTTCCTATGCTTAAAAATAATTATTTTGATTACCCTTTATTTCTATTCGATGCCGTGATTCGTGTGTTGAGTAGTTTCAGATCTTCTAAGGCAGGAATGATTTAAAGGATGGAAAGGAAACATACAAAAATGGAAGGAAAGCACAAAACGGAGTTTTTGAAGAAACTAGCAACGACGCGATCGCATGGACGACACGACCGCATGCCAGCGCGAATTAACAGCGACGCGACCGCGTGATTGACGCGATCGCGCACCTTGAGCGAAACGTATATGACGCGGACGCATGACTGACGTGACCGCGTGACAAGGAAAAACTCCAAATGACGCGACCGCGTGACCCACGCGGCCGCGTGACAGAGGCCACGCACCAGAAATTACAGAAAATGCTCCCAGCGATTTCTGAAGCCCTTTTTGGCCCAAATCCAAGTCCAGAAGGCACAGATCAGAGGTTATAAAGTAGGAAAATGCATCCATTCAAAGGAGAGCCTCTAATTAGTTACTATTCATGAATTAGATGTAGTTTTGAGGGAGCGGTTCTCTCCTCTCTCTTTTAGGATTTAGATTTAGGATTTTATTCGCTTTCAGGATTATCTCTTTCTATCAGGTTCAACATTCCTTTTTATTTATCTTTTCAATTTAATTTATGAATTCTTCTATGTTACAGATTACTCTTTTGAATTAATGTTATTTGAGGTATTTCAGTTTACAATTGTTTCTTTTATTTATATTACTGTTGATTCCAATCTAAAGGCATTTTTATTCCGGTAGATTTACTTCTTCCCTTTTTGGTCTTGGTTAAGAAATCAGTAACTCAGGAGTTATCAAACTCAAACATGATCGATAATCGTTATCTTTGCTAATTGAATTGAACTTCAATAATCCCAATCTTTCCTTAGGGATTAACTAGGATTTGAGGATCTAACTAATTAGTCACTTGACTTTTCTTTACTTTAAGTAAAGGCTAACTAAGTGGAATTAAGATTCAATCTTCATCATCATTGATAAGGATAACTAGGATAGGACTTCTAATTTCTCATACCTTGCCAAAGTTTATTTTACAGTTATTTATTTATTTTACAGTCATTTACTTATTTTAATTACAATTTAAATTACTTGTTCCTTATCTTCAAAACCCCGATTTATAATCTTCATAACCAATAATAAGAACATACTTCCTTGCAGTTCCTTGAGAAGACGACCCGAGGTTTGAATACTTCGGTTATCAATTTTTAAGGGGTTTGTTACTTGTGACAACCAAAACGTTTGTAAGAAAGGTTGATTGCTTGGTTTAGTAACTATACTTGCAACGAGAGTTTACTATAACTTCTAAACCATCAATCTCCAGTTCTTTCAGTGTGCACATACCTGACGCGTAAGCGTGAAAAGCAAAGTTGCTCAGTGACGCGTGCGCGTACCTGACGTGTATGCGTGACACGCGAAAAAGGTCATCGACGCGTACGCGTGACCGACGCGTACGCGTGACCGACGCGTACACGTGACATGCGCGACATGCAGACTTCACAGAAAATGCTGGAGGCAATTTCAGGCCGAGTTTCGATCCAGTTTTCGGCCCAGAAACATAGACTAGAGCCAGGGGATAGCAGAAACTCAAAGGAGATTCACACAAGAATGGCTATGCCCACTCCAAGTTAGGCGTGGACCCTACGAAGCAAGTGGTCCCCATCCATCAATTGAAGACATGCTGATTGCTTTAATTAATTCTAATTTAAACTTTATTTTATTTTAAAAATAGGAAAAGATATTATTTTAGTTTTAGAAGATAGATTTTAAATAAATTAGGATTTGATATAAAATGGGATTCCAACAGGGTGATTCCAATACAACATTATTCCAATTCACAATTTAGAATCCTAGTTTTCTACTGTGAACCATGAGCAACTAATCCTCCATTGTTAAGGTTAGGAGCTCTGTCTATTTGTATGGATTGATTTTATTGCTTTTTCTATTTTAATTCATGTTTGGATTTATAATTTAAGAATTGTTTTCGCTCTTTATCTTATGAATTTGGGTGGAACGGAAGTATGACCCATGTTCTAATTGAGTTCTTTTATAACTTGGAAAAGCTCTTTACTTGAACAACAGCTTGAAAACATATTCTCCTAAATTTTAATTATCTGAATTTAACGGGATACGTGACATATAATCCTTTTATTTTTGGGTAATTAGAGTTTTTGTGGCATATAAACTGGAATTTGATCATCACCCTCTAATTGGAAATAATTGACCAAGGAATTGGCAGTTGATGAAAATTAGAGGAGACTAGAAAGGTCTAAGGAATTAGGGTCTAGTCACATATAGTTTGCCATAAATTAAATCCTACATGATTAAAATAGTTAGTAAGAAAAGTTAATCTAAAAAAATAGATAACTCTGAAACCTTAACTGCCTTCTCCATACTTTACTCCCAACCCATTTACTTTATTATTTTAATTTATGTACGATTGTTTAATGCTTTTTGAATATTCAAACACTCTTTTCTGTTTTTCTAACTAAGCCAATCAATCCATCATTGTTTCTTAGTCCTTCAATCCCCGTGGGATCGATCCTCACTCACCTGAGGTATTACTTGGTAGAACACACAAAATTAAAAATTCTAAATCTGTAATAATAAATCTTTAATAAAGTATACTTTTTGTCCTTGAAGTTTGGCAAAAGTTTCAAAAATATCCTTAAGTTTTATTTTGTTTCAATTTTGTCCCAAAAGTTCTCGATTTGCATCAAATATACCCTCGACGGCTAAATTTTCAAAAAATTTAAAACCGAGTCAACAATAATTTCATAATAACAACCCTTCAACACAAGTAAATCAAACATAATTTTCATACATTATTGTTAGATTGGTTGAAAATTTAGCCGTCGAGTGTATATTTGATGCAAATGAAAAATTTCTGGGACAAAATTGAAACAAAATAAAATTTAGGGGTATTTTTAAAACTTTTGCCAAACTTCAAGGACAAAAAGTATACTTTACCCTCAAAATAGTTAATTACTAATGAGCCATGAATGGATGAACCATCTGACCATCTAATATAAACAATAAGCAATATGTTAAAATTAGAAGCAATAAAATTTAAAAAGAAAAAAATCTAAATCAAGAAGCAAATGCTCAAAAAAAGGACAAAAGGCATACAAAAATAGAGGATACAAAAGAAAAGAAGGGACAAAGTCAGCAACAGCAGATCGAAGACAAGGGTGCAGCAGGCAGCGGTGATGAGGGTGCAACAGGCAGCACGAAATGACAGTGACAAAGAGTCATGGATTTCACGACGGCGCAAACCAGAGCAGAGATAGGACTGTAGGAGAAGTAGTCGAACTCATGAACGGTGATAACATGATGGAGTTGTAGATAGTGGAGATGTGAAGAAATACAAAGCAAAGGGCAACATAGGTAAAATTCACAAAGACAATGGCGTATATTAGCGCAAAGGTAGTAGACGCAGGCGAACAGCAGCAGCTCGACGGGGAACAGCGACTGCGGCAGAACATGGAAAAAGTGAGACTTGAAAGAAACGACGCAGATGAGTGAGTTGTGAATGAGTTTTCTTTCATTCTTTGGGAGTGTTATCGTAACCTTAATAAAAAAAGTGTTTTTTAGTTTCAAAATGATGGTTTTTTTAGCAAAAATGAAGAAAAATACAAACTCGCTAACTCAGTCCTAAATCACGAGTTTGTCCGAGTTTGACCGAGTCTAGCCGTGTTTACTAAGGATAGAGTCTATTTTCGAGTCAACTCATTTCCATATCTAAACTCGTAAACTCGTATGAGTTTACGAGTTAACTCGAGAGTTTGACAACAATGCTTGGTACGACCCGGTGTACTTGCCGGTTAGTTTGTGGGTTGTAAAACACTGCACCATCTAGCGTGTTGGGTGGACTCAGCCAAATCGGTGATCAATTGCCATGCCTCCTCTGCCGTTCTATACTTTGTCAAGGAACCATTGCTTGAGGCATCCAAAAGGATCTTGTCTTGTGGTTTCATTCCTTGGCAAAAATAGCTAATCAACACTAGAGTGTCAATCATATGGTGCAGGCATGAGTCAAGTAGCCTTCGAAACCGTTCTCAATACTCGTATAGAGTTTCCATTTCACCTTGGACAATGCATGAAATTTCTTTCCTCAATATATCCGTCACCTCCGGAGGAAAGAATTTATCTAGGAACTCCCTTCTAAGCAAATTCCAATCACTAACAATCTTATCGGGTAAAGTGTAGAACCACTCTTTGGCTCTTCCTTCTAGAGAGAAAGGGAAAGCAAACAACCAAATAGTAACCTCATCGGAACCCTCCCGCCTTGTTGTTGAACATACACCTTGAAAGTCTCTAAGGCGTCTAATAGGATCTTAGGCGGAGAGTCCATGAAACTTGGGTAGAAGATGAATCAAGGTGGTTTTGAGTTCAAAATTAGCATTTAACTCCGGATTACGCCCTTGAAGTGGTTGAAGAACAAAGTCCGAAGCACCGGCTTCCTTAAGAGTAACTCTCCTTGGAGCGGCCATCGGTTCAGTACCTAGATTAATAGAAGAATCAGTGGTATCGATGGAAGAATAGATGGTTTCCTCTTCAAATAATGTTTCCGATTCACCCTCGGATAAGGTTTGTGAATTGGTAGGGATCCTTTCACCACCTCCAAAGGCCAACTGTCTCCGAGCTTGCCTAAGATGAAATAAAGTTCTCTCAATTTCGGGATCAAAAGTGGCTAAGCTTGGATCCGGTAGTGAATGCGTCATTCAATGGAAGAAGCATAGAGCTCATGACAACAAGATGTACTAAACAAAGATTAATCCTAACTAATAATTGAACTATCAAACAATCAAAAAAGAATGCAAGTATTCACATATCCACATATTTACACTAACCAACAACATGGAACACAATTGCAACTTTCCTGGCAACGACGCCATTTTGATGAGCTATATTTTGTCGGTATAAAATTTCCAATAGGATTATGTCGTGAGTATAGTCTAAACCAACAAGCTATAACACATCAAACATAGAAAATGTGTGTCCACAATTCAAAATCAATAACCGAGAGTATTAGTCCCGAGTTGTTCTCCCTAGAAGTTGCCCTAAGATATGCACATCATTGGTTAGGAGCTCTCTTGTTATTTGAGGTTGAATACGAGAAATGTAAACAAGCTTGCATAAAAGTAATGAACGAATAACAAATATGCTAAGGGACATAAGGAATTGAACTAAACAATGGTGAATGACAATCAATCAATGTAAAAGCCTTGGCTAGGGTTGGAAATTGGAATTCCTATCCTCATTGCCTCCAACAATTGTGATGAGAATTGGTTGTTGCTCCACTTAGTTAACCTCTAACTATGAAGGAAAGTCAAGTGGAGATAATCAATTTGAGTCCACAATTCCTAGTCAAATCCTAAGGAAAGACTAGAGTTAGTGTCATTCAAATCAATTAGTAATTTCCAATTGTCAATCAACAAAGGGTTTTGACAATTCAAGTGTCTCCAATTATCCACCCCTAAGCCAAGAGTGAAAATCTAATCCATATCTATAGTTGACATTTTCTCAAACAATTGGTAAACAAGAATGAAAGACATTGTGAAATTGAGAAGAAAAATTGAATTCAAGCTATCCAATACAAGCAATCAACAACAACAAAGCAATTTTTCACAACAATGAACATGAAATTCCTCAATGCATTAATAGAAATCAAAGTAACAAGATCCAATTCCAAGATCTACAATGCTAGAGTAACAAAAACACTAAATTGAGAGTAGAAGAGTGAGATCAACAAACTAGAACAATGTAGAATTGAGATTGAATTTAGATCTAACCAAAGGATCCAAGTGAAATTGAGATTGAGAAAGCCAAAACCTAGAGAGAAGTTAGAGTTTCTCTCTCTAGAAACCTCTAAAACTAACTACCAAAATATCTAATAGTGTGTAATATATCCATCCCCTTCAATCCCTAGTCCTTTTAGCCTTTTCCCTCCAAAATTCAGCTCAAAACTGGACCAGGAGCTCTTCTGAAATCGCCAGGCACGATTTCATTAAAGAAGTCACGTGCCGAGCGTCACGCGTACGTGTGGGTCACGCGTACGCGTCGTCCGTGTTTTTGCGATCCACGCGTACGCGTCAAGCGTGCGTACGTGTCGATGAGAATTCTGCCCAGCCACGCGTATGCATCCACGTTTTCGCGCCTATCCCATATTTCCGCTCCCACGCGTGCGCGTCAGTGCCAATACTCCAAAGCTCTATTTTTCATGCTCCTTCCACTTATGCATGCTTCTTTCCTCTCTTCTAGACCATTCTTGCCCCTATAAACTTTGAAATCACTCAACAAACGAATTACGGTATCGAATGGTAATAGAGGGAGATAAAAATATAGCTTATTTAGGGTCTAAAAAGCATGTTTTCAACCATCAAGCAAAATTAGGAAGGAGACATAAAACCATGCATTTTATATGGATAAGTGTGATAGAATGTTGATAGAACCCTCCAAATTCTACACAAAGTAAACCCTAAAATTGAGTTTCATCACTAATCCACGACTTCGTTGGGTACTTGGAGACATTAGTGCAGCCGAGGTACGGGGCGGTTAGGGCCTTTGTGGTATAGGCTAGAATCAAAGGAGCAGTGTTCTCTGATTCAAAATATCTGACCTTGTCTGTGGCGTTTTGAGTAGGATCACCAAGGAAATGGACTGCTAGAGCTTCACCCCCGTTCAGATTGGATGACCGCTGACCCGGCGTTTGATCTGAAGCAGAAGAGATTAATAACCGCTGACACGGCGTTAATCATTTACAGCCTGCCATGGAATGAATCAATCAAAAGTTGGAGTAGAAGGTGAGAAAAGTTGATCCCGAAGGAAGAAGCATCTCCAAAGCCTCAACAGTTCTTTCATACCATTGATTTTACACCTATCTAGTAACGTTTTATTTATTTATCTGTTTTATGCATTTTTCACAACAACTGTCATATTTTCTATCCGCCTGACTAAGATCTACAAGGTAACCATTGCTTGCTCAAACCAACAATCCTCGTGGGATCGATCCTCACTCACCTGAGGTATTACTTAGACGACCCGGTGCACTTGCCGGTCTATCTATGCGAATATTGTGGAGCCAGTTTCGCACACCAGCAGTCCTCATCCTCGGGATGGTGGACTTCAAAATGGATTTTCCCGTGAGGCCCTTGAGGATGTTGTGGTGGAGGAGGAAGCACGATGGCCTAGCCTTTTACCTGAGCTTCTTATTTAGATTCAGATGCCATGTGGCCGTCTTCATGCTGGTGGTCTGCCATTATCAAAGAGTAGATCCCAGGTCCCCGGCAATAGTGCCAATGTTCTGAAGGTTACCTGAAACATTGATTTGGGCCTGAACATGAGGTTCAGGTCCCTTAGTATGGCAGCGTCCGACCTTTTTAGTGCCGATGTGCCGCCTATCCAAGTTCCTCGTGAGGAGGTGGGGAACGGTACCTACAAGAGACTCCGATGCTTAAGTTAGTAAGGGCTTTAGGTAGGTTTTTAGTAGATTAGAACGTGAATATACCTGAGGGGTGTCAGTGTATTTATAGTAGAGTCTATAACTACATTTGCTAGAGTAGTTCTATCTTTTCTGATGGATAACTGTTCCCTTTATCTTGGGAATTTGTTAGAACTTATCTTGTTAGAGAAGATAAAAATTCCAATCGAGATTCCTCTGGATAGTTACCTACTTTGAGCAGGTAAAGCTTTGCCTCTTTTTACCGGTGTCTGACCTCTTTAAAGAGGTCGGGTACATAGAGAAGGCCACCTTTCCTGATGGATCATTTATCTCTATTGGGCCTGGCTTTTACTTATTGGGCTAGGGTATGAACAATATTTGTGGTTAGGAAAGTTCTTTCAATTAATACAGCTATTACGAAAAAACTATAACTAATTTTAAAAGAATAAAAATAATACTTTTTTGAATCTATTTATGAAAAATAATACCAATCTTGTTTATATTTAAGAATTGTTCATTCTGATAAACATCTAACACGAAGTTCTTAAATTGACTGTTAAGTACCAAAAGTTGAATAAAATTTATTGTGAGGTCAAATTTAATAATTTGATGGAGGCAAATAAATTTTATTATCATGTACTTGTAATAAAAATTCCAACTTCTAGTGAAAGTATTTGCTCCCATAATAATATACTTAGAGTCATCCTTGGCTGCCACCACCACGACAACCATGCACTCATCAAAACTAGTCCATAATAAGAAAACATTTGCATCAGCCTCTGCTTTAACTGGAGGAAGCACTGCAAGTTTTAAGGGAAGTCCACAAGAATGAATCCATGAAGAAGCCGCTAGCTATTCGTCTTGTAACAGTTTTTATATTGAAAATTCTAAGATTCTACAATCCTAAAACCATCCATGTTAAATCATTAAGAAATATAGCTAAGAGGGCGAAAGCGTACCTAAATTTGTGAGTATGATTGAGAGAGTTT
Source organism: Arachis ipaensis (assembly GCF_000816755.2). Classification (NCBI taxonomy): domain Eukaryota; kingdom Viridiplantae; phylum Streptophyta; class Magnoliopsida; order Fabales; family Fabaceae; genus Arachis; species Arachis ipaensis. The sequence continues at coordinate 41,961,470 of NC_029793.2, read as the reverse complement.
AGTTCTTTGATCTTCCTCAACCAAAGTCTTTTGTATACCAGATACGCTAAATCACAACTCGTCTGATGAAAAAAGAATTACGGATGCGACTTTGATGTGCTGGGACCAAAATTCAGAAATTATTATTTTTATTTGAGTGTGATACCCATTAAACTTTAAAGTCCAAATAAAATAGTATTTCTAATTTTATTCTCATTTAGTTCCAAATCGAAAGTAATAATGATGTATTAAATTTAGCATTTATGACAATAAATGCGATCACTGTTATATAAGTCATTTAATGTGAAATAACTTAATTTGTTATTTTAATTGATATATGTATTTCTCATAAATAGATTAGAAAATTAATAATTTCCTTACAATCTACCACTTAAGTTATACATATATATATTTTTCTGACATATAGTCATATCTTTTAAACTTTATGCACGTATCAGTATGTTAATTTCCTTATTACTTTAAAAATATAGTCCGTCTCATATATCAGTTATGGAATTACCACAACTTTTATCACATTAGTGTGGCGACGAAAACGAATCCGCGATGATCACTGTAATGACCCAATTTTCAATATGTTTAAATCATACCGGAAATTGAGCGCTACCAATTTGTCTTTCTAATTATTATCTATTATTTATTTTATAAGCCTAATTCGTTGTTAAAACATTTGTTAAAGTGTTAGTAATAGTCATAAAATTAAATATTAAGTAACATTTATTTATAAATGTTAGCAAATCAATTTAATTTTTAAAAAATTTCTCAGAAGTGTTACCTATTGTCAATTAAAAGTCACTCCTAAATAAACAAATTCTCAATGAAGGTAAATAGAAACCACGCACGAGCCCTCTGAAGATAGAAACCACTCGAATCCTCCTCACACTGTGAAATGCTGTAAACCCTATCTCGCTCCTCCTCAGACCTCAATCATCTCTTGGTTCGCCTTCAGATTCAAATTCTCGAGTTCATTCTCCACTTCGGTAAGCATTTTCTCTCTTCTTTAATTTTTATTTTTGTTCACGTAGTTCTTCAATTTCTCAACTTTTGCTGATTTTGATCCAGATCTGAATTATCACTGCTCGTTGTTGCTGCCTCTGCTTGTCGCATTAGCTATCGCCATCGTTACTGTCGATGTGCAGGTAGGCCATCCGTTGATCCTCAATGTGCTAATTTAGGTTATGAATTCATGACAGATCCTGAAAGTGCTGACTATTTTTCGTGATTCTTTGAGTTGTTAGAAATGAAAAAGCAATATATCTTCATCATATGAAGGGTAGTAGTGTATGTGTAATTTAATTTGGTTTACTGCATTTATCTTTTTTTTTTCTCATTGATTGAATCTCTGTTATCTATTTTGATGATTTGGTTCCTAAATATATGGTGATTGTTGCTAGCATCATGCATTGCATTTCCTAAAATAATTTGGAGTAGCTACTTGTAGTTCAGATACTAGTCTTGTGGTCTGGAATCTCATTTAATTGTAGTTACTTATTTTATTTTATTTTTCTTCGAATTTATCTTTGGTGGTTTTATTTCTAGTTTCTCTTATTTGTTGTCATGTGTTTGGAGAAACTTAGGCTTCTTTTGCCATGGATGGGACTCTGCTACTTGCTTCACTTTCCATAGCCAAAGCACTTCTTGAGGTATTTGCTTATTTCTATTGATGTATGGCTTAATTGAGGTATTTGCTCATTTCTAACTTATTATTTATTATTATAAAATTTGCCGTTATTTAGTCTCAGTTTTTTTTAATGTTTGTCATTTTCAGTTCAAAAGATTTTTATTTTATTGTGTGTGTTATGTAAACAGAGATACTTATAGTATAAATTTAAGTATATATAACTCTTCAGCTGCTCACCAGATCAGTTTTCTTTGTATGTAGTAAATGTTAATTGGACTTGTAAAAAAATAGGGTTTTCGAGATATCGTGTTCCTATATCATGATTTTAGTCCTCTTGCAGGGGCTGTTGAACAGATATTTCAATTTACAATAAATTTTTTAATCAGTAGGACTATTGAAGAATCAGCATCCTATTGCGTTTAGTCTTGCATATTTGTCCTCTATGTTGTCCTCGGTTTAGTTTTCCTCCATGTGTGTTTAGTTGATAATTATTATTAGTAGACATTTTGGAGTATGTTAAAGTGTTCTTATTCTGAATTTGCAAGAATTGACTAAGGCAATGTTATTGACTGATATAGAACAAGATACAATCAGTCACTTGTGTTCCTTTAGCCCTGTGATTAATGGTTTAGTTTTTCCCCCTGATTTAAAGTGTAACTGATTCTCTTCTTTTTGTTCCCTCTATTTCTTCCTGGTTACAGGTTGATTTTGTTCCAAATTTTGACAATTCATAGAAGGAACCATCACTTCTTCCCTCTCGACTTCCAATGTTATTATTGAATGGTTCTTTTGGGATTGCGGTGATTTTGAGTTTCCTTTTGTTTATTTGAATTAAAAAAAGGTACTGTTGCTTATAAATTGTATCTTCTCATGTAGAGCTGTCAATGTTTATGTTCACTAGGTTGGCATGGCGACTAATATCCCTCCTCATAATCTTGGGGAACTAGTAGATGTGCTGTGCATGTTGATACACAAGCCAGAAGCTACTGTGAGTGTCATTGTCAAAATCTTTAGTTTCTTTATATCCTATAAGGAAATAATGGAATCTATTTATCCTCTATTATCAAAAGCATACATTCTTAAAAGGATTTGACTATTGTTTTATACCTCCTATTACTGAAACCTATTTGATTTCAATATCAGTAAAGTAGTAGTCAGAAGGTATGGTAAAGCTGAAAAGAAAGTAAAAACATATAACCTTAGATGTTTGAAAACTTGGTCTCTCTAGTCTCTATCCAATTCCTCAATTCGACGTTTCTCTCCATACATTACCTCTCTCTCCTTTCCATGATGATTTAGTTATACGATACCCAATTTCATATCTATTGTACTTATATGGAGTTCAGTTTTTCTGTTGCCAGTCCTTTTATTAATATGCTTTTTTCATTCACTATTCTATGTTTCTCTAATCAAATTTCTGATTACATTTGGTGTTTGTAGCTGCAAGAATTGCTTGAATACATGCCTAGACCAGACTTTCCTATAGGAGGACTGATTATGGGAAACCTTGGGTGAGTCTTATATTACGCCTTATAGATGTTTGTCAGTATCCCTCTTTTGAGCATATTTTATTATATTATATATTTGATATTTTTTGGAGGAAGTTCTAATTTACTCCGTCTCCAAATTCAGGGCACTCAAATTTTAATCCTTAAAACTTATAAAGAAAATGCAACATAGTTGCTGAACTTTCCAACTCTTTCTGCTTTTATCCCTTTTTTCTAGTGTTCAGTTAAAAGTCAACAAAAACTATCAGCTGTCACAGTAATAAAACTTACACAAACAGCTTTCTGTGACACCCACTTAGCAATACAAGTGCAAGCGAGGCAGCAAAGTCTGGGATACCATTGGATATATACCTACCAAGGCAGTCAAGTGTGCATAAAAATAATTATTTTCTACATTTTTTCCTTTAATATTGAGTGTTTCTTGTTTTACAGGATCTTGGTTGCCTGAAACTTGAATTTAAGTAAAAGGTGAAAATGTGTAAAGTAAAGTGGATTTTTTCTTCCTTTTATTTTATTCCTCTAATACTTGAAATCTTAGTTCATAATCATTAGCAATTGCTCCATTGTAGATTGATTTTGCCTTTGTTAGGCTTGGGTTTGTGGTATAAAATGATGTCCAAATGGTATTTTAAATTAAATTATGGGGGGAAAAAAGTTACCTTAGTTTGAAATGGAGAATTATGGAAACTAGCCATTGTGAGTCGTATAAGGAAAGCTGGTAGGGAACTACTTTCTTTCTATACATGCTCTCTTGCTCTCGCTACTTGCTAGTAATTGCTTCTGTAATAATTGATCCTCTCTCTCATGATGTTCATTGAAGGTCTGGACGACACCGCCATTCAATGGATCAAGCAGGTTCGCTACTCTTCCTTTGTGTGCCTTTGCATTTTGAATTCTTGTTCTTTCTTTTTATGGTTCCGATTCCTTCTGCTTTCCTTTTTTACTTTGTCTTTTGCTCCATCTCATCTCATTTTGAATCTTCTTCTTTGCACAATCCACAGGGATCACAAGTGGAAGACTCTAAGCCTGAGCCCGATGCTCCCACATGGTCTCCTCTATCTGAGAGAAGAATAGTTAGTGACAGATTCCTAAGATCTCCCGTTCTTGACTCTCCTATTCTCCCTCCGCTCAAGTTCTATACTGCCTTGCTCACCCCTCAAAATATTGCCTTTTCCTTCGGGGATGACACTGATGAAAGCACTGTTTCACTCCCCGACGATGCCGACTCTTCTGATGAAGAACTCTCTGCTCCAAGTAACTTGGATTACTTGGAGAGGCCAATCTCACACTGTTACGATGAGGATGAACTCTTTGGATGTAAACTCCTTAAACCCCAACGCTCCAATGGCGTCCTCAAGAAAGGTTTGGCCAATCAAAACCTGACACTTCAACTTTCCAATACTCTCGGTGTTTAAAAGAAGCTCACACCTGATGGAGGAGTTCACCTTCACAAGCAGGTTCACCTGTGCAGTCTCAATTATCTTGATAATTCAGTTGAGTTTGTTACTCCTCCAAGTGCTCCTCCTATAATTGATGCTGATTTTCCACCTCAACTTGAGAGATTCTCCATAATTCTCCATTTTCTACCATTTAGACATCATCTTTCCCTCTAAATGGTAACTGCTATTTTCTGTTCTCATGACTCTGTTATTGATGATACTGATGTGACATCTTTCCCTTTTATTGGATTACTATGTCCCTAGTTCTTATGGCTCATATTTGTACTAATGTTTTTATTTAGTGTGAACTAAGGATATTCTATACTGAAAGTAGCTTTTGGAAAGGGACACCTTATTTCTTAATTGTAGTAATATAGTTTGCGCTTGTACAAACCTGAGTCAGATTTAAGAAGGCACTCAAATCTGTTTATCATATTTAATTATATATCTTGGGTTTAATTTGTACCCTGAGTATATAATATTTTGTGCATTTAAATTAATGATAATACTTTTTTAATATTGTTAACAAAGATCTTTTGTAACATTTATTAGAATATTACTATAGAAGATCTATTGTAACATTTTTTAAAGTGTTTTTAGAAAGACTTATTGTGAGATTTTTTAAATGTTATAAAAAATATCTATGGTAACATTTTCTAAGTGTTACAAAAAATATATAGTAACATTTTTTTATTTATGGTAATATTTTTTTAAATGTTACAAAAAAATATCAATGGTAACATTTTTTAAGTGTTACAAAAATTATCTATGGTAACATTTTTCTAAGTGTTACAAAAAATATCTATTGTAACATTTCTTTAAGTGTCATCATGAATGGTCTATTATAACATTTCTCATAATATTACTATAGAATATCTTTTGTAACATTTTTATTAAATGTTATTAAATCTTTAGAAAGATGTTAGTAAAAATCTTTAGTAACATAGAGTATATTTAACATTTATTAAAATATTACTAATATACATAGGTAACATTTTAATATGATTTGGTAACATTTTTTAAATGTTAGTAAAAGTCAAGTATGTAGTAGTGATATATATATATATATATGACCCTGACCTGTTCAAAAAGTCTCTAAGCTAGCGCCCAAGCTAGCCTAGATTCTATACTCACCTAATCCCTCTAAACTACGAAAGCAAAAGAAAGTACGTTATAGGTCTTCAAAATTTGGGTCAGGTTGAATGTCATGCATCATCTACTACTCCGCTACACGATCATACGTTATCGTAGGGCGTTCATGCTTCTTCCTTCTTCAAGAATTGCAGCTTCTTCCTCGAGCTCAGCGCGTCAGTCCCTGGTCTTCGTCTGCTCTGTCACGCTCCTGCCGCTGTCTGTTGCGCTACTACCGCCGTCCGTCACACGCTCAGGTACCACCGTCTTTGTCTGGTTATCGTGCTCGGAGTCCCCAACCCACCAATTGCAGCTTCTTCCTCGAGCTCAGTGTCTTTGAGTATGCTCTTCGTTTGCTCAGCCGCAGGTTCTTCCAACCTACCACCGTCTTCTGCGTTTTTTATTTATGCCATGTTCAATGATTATTTTATTACTGACTATTTGAATGTTTTGTGTTTTAATTTTTGTTGAACGATTATTTGATTACTGATGAGCTCTGAATCTGCTGTGTTGCTATTTTTGTGTGTTGTAATTTTTTATTGAATGAGCTTTAGTTCTGCTATGTTGCTATTTTGTGTGTTCTTTATTTTTTATTGAATGATTGTTTTACTGATTATTGATTATTGAATGTCTTTTGATTATTGATTATTGATTATTAATTATTGATTATGATTATTAATGTCCTGCTGGTTTTTCTGTGTTGTGTTTTACTGTTTTATGATTTAATTGTGATTTCCAAACTAGTCATACAAAAAAATTGTTCAATGCGGATTTGTTCATCTGCTCGAGTGAAATTCACACAACCGCATGCAAGTTACTGCATAAGCTTATAATTATACAATCATATAGTAACTAGTTCTTAAGCATTTCTACAAATTCTACCAGCAGCATACAAGAAAGAAGCATCACCAAACACATTGATAGGTGACATGTATCTAAGTGATATCACCACTATAAGTTATCTTAACTACTTGTCCTTTCTCTAGTCCATAGTATCTTGCAATTATATTTGTTTGTAGAATGTGGGTAGCTGACAACAACCAAGCTTCAAATTAGAATAATATAATAGTGTCTTGTAGTGTGAACACTACAAGAAAAAGTAATATTTGTAACAAAAAAATAGTTACAAAAAATCAAAATTTTGAAACAAAAGAATTTTGTAACAAAAAAAGGAGCTGTTGCAGTATGTCCCATTACAAAAAATTTTTGTAACAAAAAATAGAACTGTTACAATTCAAAGTAATATTTTGTAACAAATTTTTCTGATACAAAAAACCAAAAGTCGTTACAAAAGTGATAACAAATTTTGATCTTCAAAATATTTTTGGTGACAATATATTTTTTCCTATCATAAAATTTTGTTACAAAATATAACTTGATTTTGTAACATTTTTTTCTTTAGTTACAAAATACTATTTATTTTATAATAATTTTTTAATACAAATTACACGCATAATTTGCTAAATTATATTATTTTTTTAATTAATTAATATATTAACTAATTTACTCAGCAAGTCAACATTTATATAATATATAATAACATAGATAGTTCAAATATCTTTCATTTAACTAAGATTGTTTTATAAATCTTCAACATATAAACTTTAAAGTACAAACTAACAAGACACATTGAAAAACCCTAATGAACTAGATAGATACATAGGACAAGAAAAACAAGGAATTATAAATCTCTAAAATATAAACTACAAATTACAAACTCCATTATGTTCATACATCTCCTTTCAAAAACAGTGAAGCATTATGTATCAAATTGTATAACCTTGGTGATTGTAGAACAAGCTAAGCCTCTCAACATCTCTAATGTATATAACCTGGTTTGTTTTCTGTAGAGAGATAAGGACCTCCTGAATTCGGCATCATGACAGAGTTTGCACTGGGAGTAAGAAGGCCAAAATCTAATAACTGTATTAGATAAGAAAATCTGGTGTCACACTATTTTAACATTGAAGTGCCTTATTTACTTCTTCTGGCATGTCAATCAAATATAGAAGATGCTAGTTCTAGTGAGAAAAGAAATGTTTCCTTATTTTAGCTGCAAAGTTCTCATCTAACATAATATTGCTTGAGCTGATGGAAACATGATATGCCGGTGGATCATTAAAAAGAAACAAGTATTCCTGCAGCCACAATCAACACAACAAAAGCCTAAAATCAGAATCATGTTTCACAACTTTTGTGAAACATTAAATAATTTGTCACAGATATAAGTGACAAAACAGCCTCATATATTCATGTTTCTACAATCATATCGGTCAAAAGAAAGAACTCAGAAATAGGTCAAGTCATACAAAACTATCTTGTAAATACACATTTAAGCTTTTGTTTTTCATTGGCAAACTGAATGAAACATGCAACTGTTGGATGTTTCCATGAAATCAAGTACAATAGTTTCCAATATTTATTTTATCATAAATGCCAAGAATGAGAAATGCTAAACAGTTACAGCTTAGCAGGGATGTCACGCATCCAATAGCAATTCATGAACTCAATGAGACATTAACTTTTCATAGTCCTCAAATTACTTGCATTAGAAAAATACGATAAAAAGAGTGCAGTTTCAAGTCAAAACACATTAGGCAAATTTGGTTCTTTAACAAGCTTTTGTTTAAAGAGCTTACCAGTGCTGCTACAACTTTATTAGCAATCTGCAACCTCATTCTCCAATTTAAGGGAGTCTTCAGGGGATCTACCAGCATTCAAACATTGAAATAAATAAATAAATAAAAATAGTTCCAATTATTATTGAGAGACTCCTCTAAAATTCTTCTAATTTCTTTCAAAATTTACCATTGAGATGCTCCTTTAAGCTTCCATTCTCTATGTTATCAAATATGAGCAGTCTACAGAAATAACTCAAAGGCAACAAGAAACCAGTTAAAAAATTTGCTTTACCTATCAAAGCTGAGGACTCTGGCAACTTGTAGAACCCAGAGGCAGAGACAGAACAAAGCCATTTTTCCAAATCCCCATTAGCAGCTTCCTTGTTTTCTTTTCCATTCACGTTACTCTTCACGGCAGACCTTGGCCACGGCGATGAACTCCGGAGGCGGCGGTGCAACAGCAACGGTGGGATTGGAAGCAGCAGCGATAATTGGACGTACAACAACGATGAGAACTCCTCCTCTCCCTCACATTCTATTCGTTTTCTCCCTTTCCTGCCTGTGACGGTGATGGCGATGGGACCTGGCAGCAGCGGCGGTGGATTAGCGGTGACAGAGGCAAGGCACGACGGCGACGGAACCCTTGGCGGCAAGACGCGACGGCTTCGTGGCAGCAGAGCGCGGCGATGAGATCCCCCTCCAGGGGTGGATAGTGGCAACGTTGAAGGCTCTACGACAGGAGTAACCCGTCGGCGACAGTGGAAGCTTTAGTTGCAGCAAGAACGGTCTCCAAGGGCGACGGCGGAGACGGCGGAAACGACCCACGACGACAGCAGCGGCGTAAAAAAAAACTCAATAATAATTATAATTATCATTTTATTAAAAATATATTTTAGAGATTATAATTAATGTGTTTGTAGTTTTAGAAAAGAAATGCATTAATTGCTTAATGATCTTATCAATATACATTAAAAGCTTCATTAATAAAATATTTTTTAAAATATTTCACCAACATACATTATAATATTAATAATGTAGAGAAATTTCAAAACTCCAAATAATATAGAAGTATTGTAACATCACCTTGTTGTTTCATTATGAATGAGGAGGTATGGACTTATCTAAACAAGTAACTTAAAAAATCTTAGATATGAAATCACAATTTAGTTATAGGTTGAAACTATTAAACAATATTTGCAGCAACGCAGGTTTTTAATATTAAAGAATCAAAAAAGCAAACAAGTCAATCATTATATTACTTGAAGAGGTTAAACTGTTTGTCATGAGATCAATTACAAAAACAAGATAAAGTTGTCCAACCATGTAAGAAAACTTCCTCCTATAATGGATAATAGGCTAGAAAAGATTAAAAAAAGTAAAAAAATTGATATCTTATCGAATTAGAAATGAAGTTTATGAAAAGTATAGATCTGAAAAAAAGATTTTACACTTGCTAATTTTAAATGTTACCAGGTGATATGTATAATATATTGGTTTTCTAATATATTATACCATTTAAATTTTTTTGTCCTTCTAAAATATCTATGTGTTCAGCATTTTTTTTATTGTTATATTTGTTTAGTGTTTAGATTTTTGGTTAATTGGCTAGTTTTAATTTATGATTACTGAATGTAGATATCCTTCGTAGGATTACATTAATTTTGTTCTATTTCATATGGCTTGGACATTAAAATATTAGTAGATTTAGTTTATATCATGATTAGATTTATAACTCACTCAGATATTATTATATTTTAACTTTTTAAGGAATGTGAACTAATTTTTAACATTCTATTTAGTGTCTTGTTATGATTTTCAATTGTGGTTCGTAAAAGGTTTTTAAATAGACTCTTAAGATTTCATAGGTTAAGCGCATGACTTATCCGTAAATTAAGGTTTAGGTTGATAAATTTTTTATTTTTTAAAAGTTGTAGTATATATATTTAGTATTTTGATAAACACAAGCTAACTTTAAAAAACTTCCTCTTAAATACTTTTAAAAATTTACTGAATAAGGTGTTTGAACTTTTCAAAAATACAAATATTTTTTTAAAAAATTTTATCAAACTAAGCCTAAGTTAGATTTTTGAACAAATTATGGACGAATGTAAAATGATTGCTTGAGCAAATTTACAAATGGGTAATAGTTAATTAGAACTCTAGTCTCTTCATAAATATGGTCGTATATATCTGAAAAATTAAAAAAATAATAATATATTTTAGATATAGTTGGATAATTTTTTTATTAATTTTATATAGAAATACAATTTAGAGTTATAAATTTTATATTTCTGTATCAA
>NC_029793.2:41950476-41950766 GCF_000816755.2 Arachis ipaensis | reverse complement strand
TTAGAGGAATCTCATAATTTATATTTTTATGTTTCTTTTGATTTTATCTAATAAAATTTAAATCGTGATAGAGTACTAAATATTTGCTTCTTTGTATGTAAATGTTGCTAAATTAATAGTTTTAGTACAAAATTTTAAAAGTTTATTGTCTAGATTTATGTGTTAATGTGTTGAGTTTATGAGTAAATCTTAGCATTATTACATACACTTGCATTGATTTATTAGAAAATAATAATGTCTATTATTTTGTAGCAATTTATATAAATTTTATAAAAAATACATATATCATA
>NC_029793.2:41940331-41950435 GCF_000816755.2 Arachis ipaensis | reverse complement strand
TTAATCTTATATACAAAAATAAATGACGGAGAAAATTAGTCTTGGATGAAATTTTCTATACATAATTAACGCACTTTGAAATTTTAACATGGTGAAAAGCCAATAAATATATTTCAACCAAGGTAGCGCATTGAATGAATCATGAAGACAGTCAAGCAAAATCCAATGGAAATTAATTCACTCTCTTTAATCCTTCTCTGTATATTGGAAAGATCAGGCGAACGCAGATTCTCTTCTTTAAATTCTTAAAACTACCAAAGAACTAAAATAATTACTTTTATCAAAACTACCACCAATTAATTTAAAAAATTAAGCATAACTGCCAAGGGATCAATAAAATTTCAAATCATAATAAATAAAGAAACCAACAAACCAACCTCTTGGATTGGTAATCTAAATTCATCAGACTCCTCTTTGATGTTGAGTTGCATTTCAGCCTCGACATCTTCTTCTTTCTTCTTCCTTTTCTCATCAATGATTCTCGATTTCTCTTCAATGTTATAGTCATCTGAGTCAACATCCAAACCCTAACCTGAATCAGAAACGAAGTCTTTCTCTGCATAACAAACAACAAACCAAAAATAAATAAAAGTTTAAAAACAAGACATAAACAACAAAAAATGTGTAAAAAGACCGGGATAAAGGCTGAAACGCAGAGAAGTGTAAAAATTTCATCTCTTTCTCTCTTTAAAACATGGTCAAAATGTGAAAAAAAATGTATAAAGTGTTTCATGAATTTGTGATAAGGATTCCTTAAATAAAAAATATGAGTCTTGACTAATTAATTGTTGTCAATGGGGCTGAAAATATCAGAGAAGAGTCGGGTGAGATTGAGAGAGAAGGGGTGTGATGTCGAGAAAACACAGTTAGCTTTATAATGACATGTTTATTCGTAATTAATCATGGTTAGTTATTTGTGGTTAAAAACACAATAGAGAAGGGTAAGATGCTAAGATAATATCGGCTTAGAGGCTGAGAGGGAGGGGCGAGTTACTTGAGTGGCAAGTAAGAGGATTTGGGGTCTTTAAGAGTCGTTTGCAAAATACTAGAAAGAAATTTGGTTCGAGGTAACTTTTATCATATGGTAAAATAATTAATGGCTAAGATTTATTCTTAAAAAAATAAATCATGAATGGATGACTAATATTAACCTTGAGACAGAATTACCAAGATAAAAGTTATTTTTATCACTAATTCCGAGTTTTTCAATTATTAACTTTTTTACGGCACACGTAAACCCGTCATTAAAAGTAAATTTCCGACTCAAAAAGTCTCTAGTGAGAAAAATAAACCAATAGTAAACAAGTATTTACTTTTTAATAATGAAATTTGATTTTGAAAAATTAATTATCCTTAGTCAAGTTTAACCTATTAATTATTATTTTATAAGTTTTTTTTATCATTGGGCCATAGTTCAGAATTTTGTGAAATAAATTTTAAAATAACCGAAAAAAAAAAAGTCAGTTTACTGAAAATTGGATTCTTACACGATGCACATACACCATCCTCTCATGCAAAAACGAAAATTTAATCATGGCCTAATAGGCCCGTTCTGATCATCACAGGCCCAAGACTATATCAATCTGGTCCAATACAACGTCGACTTAGCTCCCACCACTTCATCTGAGCCACTTGAGCGCACTATAGCAAGAGAATGAGCAAAAATGATTATCTACAACATCAACCACGCTAAAACGACCAAGATAGTTGAACGTGCATCTTACACCTTCTTTAATAATGTTCACTAAAACTCCCTTACCCTAATATGAACCAACCATTTTTTTAACAATAAATCTCAAGTGTTGAACACTGAAACGTTTCTTTTATATATATATCTCATCATTTTAGTTATTTTTCTTACATATGGAAGTCAGAGGATTAAGTTAAATTCATTTATTTTTTAAAAAAAATAAAACAAGACCAACGGTTAACGGTCAAGTTGAAAGTTTTCACATTAATTTAAAATTGCAACAATAAAGCTTTGATCTTTATAAGATCAGAAAACACAACCACACAAATAAAAATTTCATTACAATTTATTGCAAAATACATCTATTAACAGGTATACGAGTTAAATATGAGTTTTGTACATTGATTTTGTCCCAAATAATTACAAAATAAATTAACAAGGGAAAACATATTTTCACCCAAACAAAGCACATGATGAGAAGTTAAGAACACTCAAAAATGAAAGACAAGCAATTTTATATAATCAGAGAAACAAGCAAACTGAAGAACAATGGCAACACCAAATAATGATTCTTCCAATTAGCTCCAGCAAGAAGAGAAGTAGCTGAAGAGAAATTCCCTGAAGATGAGTTGGTACTTAAAATAAGAACCATCCAGTCATGTTCAGAACCAACCCCTGCAACCGTATAATTAGAATCATTGAGATACTTTGTGAAGTGATTCGACTTTGTATAATTGGAGAACAATGCATCCTCATCCAATTTCGGCACGCGAACTGGCATGATCACCCCATCTGTTGTGGTATTGTAATCAATCCTGCACTTCTTAAGGTTCTCTTGGAACTTAGGAATCTTCAAGGCGCTACCCGGCGAAGGATAGTAGTTGGCAAGTTCTTTGCATTTGTCTTTGCCCCCTAAGTCGTCCGCGATCTCATCGGCTAAGCAAGACATCTTGCTGAGTTCCTTGAGTTCCGGAAGGTTAAAGACTTTCCGGTAGATGTTGATGTCATCAAGAAGATCCTGTCCCTCACTTGCTGTTAGGGAATTAGTGTCATGAAGGTTAAGCATGAAGAGTAAGATTACAAAAAGCATGCATATTGATAATATTATTCGGAAGGATCTCATTGTTTTAATTTTTGGTACAAAGAATTAAATGGTGAAAAAGAAAAAAAAAAAACTATAATTAACATGGGCTATTACCTCCACTTAGCACTTGGCTAGTAAACAGGTGCAAGGCGAAGACGGGTAGAAGAACGTTGAAAGCAAGTTTGAAGCATGCCATAGTTAAAATAATAGATGAGAGATTGCAACAGGAGGTGAGGAGGCAAAAGCGTCCACTTAGAATGAACTACAGCTTATGCTCTTATGAGTTTAATATATTATAAACTCTCACCTTTAGGCTTTATATATGATGACAATAGAAGAGGTACAAAGAGGGAAAAGGAAAATATGAAGAAGAATAAAGAGAGGGGAGGTTTACTTGTGCTAAAAGTAATTAATTTATCTAGGAGTCGTATGGTATTAATAGTTTCATGTCCATTATTTTGTTTAAGAGGGCTATTAATATTGTTTCAAGTTATTATTGTACAAATTTAATTTTGATATACTAATTATGTAAAATATTTTATATAATTATTTAATTATATCTATTTTTTTAATAACTAATTACACAACTAATGTTAACGGTAGATATTTTTTGACATAGTATTATGTAATTAGATGTAATTTTATACTAATAATACATCAAATAAGAAATATCACAATTTTAAAGTTAGCTTTTGAATTCCCACTTATATTACTGAGTCATCTTATCACATACATAATAAAAATCTATGAATATTTGTTTTTTATTTTCCTCGGAAAAAAATTACTTAGTATGGCAAGTATGAGATTTCTCCCTCAATAAAACCAATACTCTTTTAGTCTTTTTCCCACAAGGTGAGGGTGAACTATATGAATGAATAGACATTATTATATAAAAAAGTATAGGTAGACAATGAGAATACTAAACAATTTGAATAATAGATATATTAAATGTTCAATTCAATAAGTATGCAAATAATTATGTTGATTATTTTTAATTGGATAGTTATTTCTTTTGATTCGATTTATTCATATATAGTTAACAATAACTAGATGTTCAATTCATTAAGTATGTAGATAGTTATCCTAATATTAAAGTTTAGAAGATGATTTAATGTGAAGTATTTTTTTACTTTATTAACTCAATTCTAAATTCTATTATTCACATTATTTATAAAAATCATTGTTTATCTAATAAAACCCTTATTACATACATTATTACAATCGGCCATAAAGTCGAGGATCGTATTTGTGTTCGACTGTCTTAATTTTTTTGCGATAATTTCTTTTAAATTTTTCTTTTTAAATCACCTCTACAATTAGGCCTTAGCCAATTATTTAGAACCGGTAATGGATAGGATAGATGAATGGAGTTTAAACTTTACATTAACTTTATTTTCGAATTTAAAATACTTTTAATATTCAATCATATTTTATCTATGATTAAAAATTTTAAATCTTAATCTTATGTATACTCTAAAATTTTTATTTCTATTTCTACTTTATTCTATTTGCAAAAAAAAATTCAATTAAATTTAATATTTAAGCATTCTATATTAGAATATCATAATTAGGGAACAAAATCAAAAAAATATCAAAGAGGATTAGAAAAAAATCAATGTAATTTATTAGGATATTATTCCATAACGAGTGTACTCTTAGCGTACTCTTGGTCTATATATTGGTAAGAACTTTGTAATCACATGAGAAATATGAATAACAAAAATGATACTTTTCTAAATAATTCTTTATTTCTTTCCTAAACTCTTTATACCATGGTAACATGGTATCAGAGCAGAGTTAGGTTCTAGGGACTCAAAATCAACTATTTCTTTACAAATTGCAAATATGCTACGCAATAGTTTTGGAATGTGATCATCACAAACCAATTCTGATAATTTGTCAATTGGTTTCAAACTAAACGGATATGATTATCCATTATGGGCAACTCTGATGAAAAAAGCAATTGCTGGAAGAAGAAAGAAGAAACACACCAAAGAAAACAGTTTTAATATTGTGCGTTACCCAGATTGGTCGAAAAATAATCCAAAGTCATCAAGAAATCAGAGTAAGGGAGCCACCGCTGTGAGCATCCCAGAGGTCACCAGCAGCGGTGACGAGGCCAGAAGAGAGGAAGCAAGTCACTATGGCAAGGCAGCAGCGGCAGTAAGGGTAAGGACTACTGAACTCCTTGCTTGCTCAGTCCAGACCGCGACTCAATATAAAGGGGATACCCAAAATCAGGATCCAATTAAAATGATAAATGAATAGATTTTTGATTGTGGGGCTACTGATACTATGACTCATGACCTCCATGATTTTAATCGCTTGACTATACCCTCAAAAGCTCATATTGAAACAGCTAGTGGAGAATTAATTGATGTTAAAGGAGGAGGCTCCATTACTTTTTCAGAAAAATTGAAATTAAAAAATTGCCTCTATGTCCCTGCACTATCATCAAAATTATTGTATGTTAGCCAAGTAACAAAGGAACTAAATTGTGTGGTACTCATGTACTCTACCTTTTGTCTTTTACGGGACATTCTTACGAAGGAGATCATTGGGCGTGGTACTGAGCGAGAAGGCCTTTACTACGTTGATGAAGTAGCACACCAGGGTCATGCCATGCTTGCTCACGGAACGGTTACTAGGCAACTTTGGTTATGGCACAGGCGTCTCGGACATCCTTCATTTGGGTACCTCAAGTTACTATTTCCTAGTCTTTTTACAAGTAGTACTGAACCCCTCAAATGTGAAACTTGTATTCGTGCAAAAAATCACAAAGTTTCTTTTCCTCCAACCAACACTAGAGTCAATTCTATTTTTTCTCTAATACACTCAGATGTGTGGGGTCCAGCTCCTATTTCCCATAATAATTTTCAATATTTTGTGTTATTTGTGGATGATTTCTTTCACATGACTTGGGTATATTTTTTAAAACACAAATCTGAAGTACCTGATAAGTTCTTTGCTTTCTACCAAATGATTCACACTCAATTCAACAAGAAAATCCAAGTACTTCGCTCAGATAATGGTGGAGAATTTATAAACCAGTCAATGCGCGACTTTTTTATGAAAAATGGTCTTATTCATCAAACTTCCTGCCCAAATACACCCCAACAAAATAGTGTAGCTGAGCGGCGAAATCGTAAGTTACTTGAGATGACCCGAGCCATGCTTTTTGATGCACAAGTTCCAAAAATTTTTTGGCCTGAAGCTATAGCGACCTCTGCCTACTTATTAAGTCGCCTACCTACCCAAGTTCTCCACCACAAAACACCCTTACAAGTCTTGGCTACTCAAACTGCAATCCCGCCTATTCTAACCTTACCACCTCGAGTATTTGGATGTTCCGTCTTTGTCCATTTTCCCAAAGCCAATAGAACCAAACTTGATCCTTGTGCAGAAAAATGTATTTTCATTGGGTATGCTACACACCAAAAGGGGTATAGGTGCTACAATCCAATCACTCATCGTATTCATGTGACCATGGATTGTGATTTTTTAGAATCCGAATTTTACTTTAGCCGCCAATATGGCATTCAGGGGGAGAACAATAAAGAACCACCAAGTTGGATAAATAACCTTTGTTGCCCAGAAACTGTTCAAACAGAGCAAGTAGATGGAGCCACCGAGCATACTTCACTCAACGTAGAAAACAACTCAGTACATACAACTAGTGAGAGTCCTTTTGAGAATGTCAGACAAGAGGTAAGTAATTGTCAATCTGATAATTTACTCCCTGTTTTTAATGAGGCCACTAACAATAACAGTATAGCACTGGAACATGAAGAACCAGAGTCCAATACCTTTATTCTTCCTCCAAGAAGAAACAGAGGGATGCCTCCTGATCGGTACTCACCAGAACATGTTCCCCGTAACTCAAGATACCCAATAAGAGTGGCTAGAGAAGAAATGGCAGATGTTGCAAAGGCTTTTTCCACCAGACTTTTAACAGAAGACATTCCAAGAACTGTCCGAGAAGCTAATGCGAAAGATGAATGGCGAAAAGCCATGAATACAGAAATGGAAGCTCTAGAGAAGAATGGAACTTGGGAAAAGTGTATCCTACCGACAGGAAAAAAGCCAGTCGGGTGCAAATGGGTTTTTACCATTAAACACAAGGCAGATGGCACTATTGAACGGTACAAGGCAAGGTTGGTGGCCAAAGGTTATACACAGACCTATGGTATCGACTACACTGATACTTTTTCACCGGTTGCAAAGATCAATACTATCAGGGTGTTATTTTCAATAGCAGCAAATGAAGACTGGCCACTCCATCAATTTGACGTCAAGAATGCTTTCTTGCATGGTGAGTTGAAAGAAGAAGTGTACATGGAAGCTCCTCCAGGTTTTTCAACGGGATTTGGAAAACATGAAGTTTGCCGATTAAAGAAGGCTCTTTATGAGCTTAAACAATCTCCACGTGCCTGGTTTGGAAGATTTACAGTTGCCATGAAAAGGTATGGGTACAAGCAAAGCAACTCTGATCATACCCTTTTTTGAAAAAACGGGGAGATTTAATCACTTGCCTAATAATCTATGTGGATGATATGATTATAACGGGAAGTGATGCTGAAGAAATTGCAAAATTGAGAAGGAACCTATTTACAGACTTCGAAATGAAGGATTTGGGTGGACTAAAATATTTCTTAGGAATAGAGGTTCTACGATCCAGCAAAGGAATCTTTATCTCCCAAAGAAAGTACATTTTGGACCTTCTGGCAGAAACAGGAATGGTGGATTGCAAACTAGGGGTGTGCATGGGTCGGGTGAAACCGGATTTGATGTGACCCAGACCCGGCCCGAAATATGTACCGGGTCCATTTATGAGACCCGAACCCAACCCTAGACCCGATGAAACCTATACCCTTTCGGGCCACAACTATACCGGGTGAAAATCGGGCCGTTAACATTATATTACCTTGATACCTTCTTGTAAGTTAGCATGTAAAAATATCCAAATTTGCAAGACTCCAACCATTATTTGACATGGTAAAATTCACTTAGAAAAATATAACAAGAACCAACTCTTCTCTAAAATTAAAGTATAACCATAATCAATAATATTAATATTGCCTAATAACACCAAATATTTAAATAAATACAAATAACACAATATTATGCATTAGTCTAAAGTCTTATGCATTTTAAATATAAAACATTAACTTATAGTCTTATATATAATGACTAATAACACAAAATATTAAGGTTTACAATACTTAAATTCTACATAATAATAGCCATCATCCATCACTAATAATACAAAATATTTATTGTGTATGGTGACCAGGCCATCGGGCCGATTTCGGGTGACCCGAGCTATGGCCCGGACCCGACCCGAAATAATGATCGGGTCTATTTTTGAGACCCTTACCCGATTCTAGACCCGATGAAATCACACCAAATTAGCCCCTAAAGTGTTCGGGACCGGGCCGGACCTTCGGGCCGGGCCGGGCCATGCACACCCCTATTGCAAACCAATAGATACGCCCATGCAAGTTAATCACAAGTTGAAGATGGTAGAAGGTGCCACCCTAGCAGATAAGTAAAGGTATCAGCGACTGGTTGGAAAACTAATTTACTTATCTCATACTCGGCCTGACATAGCTTATGCTGTGGGAATAGTAAGTCAGTTTATGCATAAGCCACAAGAAGATCATATGGAAGCTGCTATGAGGATCGTTCGATATTTGAAGGGAGCTCCAGGAAGTGGAATCATTTTCAAAAGGAATGACCATTTGAAGGTTGAGGCATACACTGACGCAGATTGGGCGGACAACCCAAATGATAGAAGATCAACAGCTGGTTACTTTACACTTGTTGGAGGCAACCTGGTAACTTGGAAAAGTAAGAAGCAGAAAGTTGTAGCTCTTTCAAGTGTTGAGGCAGAATTTCGAGGGATCGTTAAAGGCATAACTGAAGTATTGTGGATAAGACAATTGATGACTGAGATTGGGTTTCCACCACAATCGCCAAGCCAGTTGAAATGTGATAACAAAGCCGCAATCAGCATTTCAGAGAATCCTGTACAACATGATAGAGCAAAACATGTTGAGGTGGATCGACACTTTATCAAAGAAAAAATTGAGAATGAAATTATTGAGCTTCCATTTGTGAGATCAGAAGACCAGTTGGCTGATATTCTTACTAAAACAGTTTCAAGACAAGCCCTTGCTAAAGTTCTAACCAAGTTGAGTATTGGTGATCCCACTACTCACCTTGAGGGGGAGTATTAGAATATCATAATTAGGGAACAAAATCAGAAAAATATCAAAGAGGATTAGAAAAAAATCAATGTAATTTATTAGGATATTATTCTATAACGAGTGTACTCTTAGCGTACTCTTGGTCTATATATTGGTAAGAACTTTGTAATCACATGAGAAATATGAATAACAAAAATGATACTTTTCTAAATAATTCTTTATTTCTTTCCTAAACTCTTTATACCATGGTAACATTCTATATTTCATAAATACATTAAAAAATATAAAAAATATAAATTAAGTTCAAATTAAAATTAAAAACAATAACATAAATAGAAACTTAGGGTTTGTGAAGTTGGAACAGAAAAATGTTAGAGAAATTAAATGACATTGAAAACATTTAGACTTAAGTGAGAGGAAATTTAGGTTTTATGAATTTTGCTTTATATATTAGTTTATTTCTGGTGAAATTTATGAAAAAAACAAATGTGTCTATCTCTATCATATTTAATTCCACATCATTAAAGACAAGATTTTATCATTTCTTCAATAATAATTGGCGGCATCATAAATTTTCAACTGTCTTCCTTAAGTCATTTCGTGTCTCCACATACACTAGGATTTCTCTTTCAATTAAAGAAATAGTTAGGCAGCATGAAAAGCAAATATTATCATCAATAAGTTGGATCTTTATTACACAATATCTCTAAATTATTCGGACACAGTAGGTAACTGAAGAACACAAGAAGTAGTAATTTATTTGGTCTGTGTTTGGTCTCCCACGAAAGGGAGATATTCTGCACTTTAATTTATTTGTACCTTGCTTGTCTGAAGAGATCGATGCCACGCTATTATTATATTCTTTGGACAAGCAGTGAACTTCTTAATCTTGAAGTATGTTTTATTAGCACTTAATATATGAACTACTTAGGAAGTAGCATCACAGACCAAAAGTGCGGTCCATACAAATGGGTGAAGAATATTTAAAATATTTTAGCCAATAAACAAGAATATTTAAATAAGAGTTCAACTAAAGAGCCATTTTTGTCAGTTAATATGAATTATTTTTTTAATATTTTAATTTTTTAAATAAAAATTAATTTTTTAGCTAATATTAATTT
>NC_029793.2:41893679-41940251 GCF_000816755.2 Arachis ipaensis | reverse complement strand
CTTTTAAAAAATTAACATTACAAAAATAATTTTATAATACAAAAAAATAACTAATACTAACTAACTAAAAATTAATTCTTTATACTTATTTCTTAGATAAATGATCTAATCTGTATATTCTCATTTATCTATCACTCCATTATATATGACTCATTATATTCTAATTTCATTATCTGCTGTGATGAGTGAATATTTTTGTATTTAAAAACATAATCCAGAGCTGATTGGCACTGCATTATTTGTTGACTATTTATGGACAAAGATTTAAAACCAGCTGAACATATGTAAAATAATTTGAGCAAAAGACATAAGATATAGTAGCATAGGTATGGCTGTCAACTTTTCTAAAAAAACGTGATCGGAAAATGTTAGATTGGACAAGAGAAATTCATGTGAAATCCGCTCCATATATATAAAGCTTAATAATTTGTTTTGCTAGTACTTGCAACTTGCAAGTGAAATAGATGATTGCTTACTACTGTCATGAACTACATACTCAAGCTATCGCTGTTTATATCTTGTAACCTAAGCTTTGCAACTACTCTAGGTGATGGCAGAGTTAGAATGCTCTAACACCGTTCTGTGCAACATTGATTAACCTTGAAATAGATTTGTCCTTCACCACATGACAGTTAATCTCGATGTGTTTGGTCTTCTCATGGATGATCGGGTTGGCTACATTGATTGTCCACAGGAAAAAGCAATTGGTTTGGTTAAAGGGAAGCCAAAAATCAATGAGAATGTGTGAGAGTCTTTAAGTTTCTCTAGTTGCAGAAGCTAGAGCTCGAGATTTTTGCTTCACCTGATTAGTAAGGGACCATGACTTACTTCTTAGTCTTCCAAGTGACAAAAGAGGTGCCTAAATAGAAGCAATAACCAGAAACATACCTCCTTGTATTAGCAAAAGTCGCCCAATCAGAATCCTAGTAACTTGAGGGAGCCAGATCAGACAGCTGAGAGATTTCTTGATGTATTTCAGAACCCGAACAACAGCTTAAAAGTAAATACTTGTTAGACAATTCAAAACTGGCTTAATCTGCTCATAGAGAGTAGAGGCAGGCTTGACTTTTCATGTAGTATTCTTTCTTAAGAGTAAAAAACACCAAGTAAAAAATCTTCTTACCATTATCACTTATGAACCACTTGAGACTAATTCATTATAGTCCTCACATTTTCTACTTAACAATCTTTCCCTTAAGTGTGAGCAACCATATTGAGCACATCAATTTTTCTTCTTTCTAGCTCCTCCACCATATATGAGTATTCATCCCTCACACTGCTGCACCACACAGTGGGACACGCCATCCGAACTACTTTTGCTGGAAAGACTTTCGATGTTTTACCTTAAATACTATTTAAACCACCAGACCGATTAACCATCAGCTCTGATACCACTCGTTGGACCACCATGGAGAGTTCTCGACTAACAGGAAGATTTTAGGGTAGAACCAAGTGAGAGAACATAAGATGAGAAGACACCTGCATCCAACTCAAAATCTTAAGGTAGTAAGTTAATGAGTCTCTCATCTTGTAAGCTACTTACTCTTTCTTACTTTCTTCAATGTGGGACTAATTTCATACACTCCTCATACTTGCAATATTAAAAATCTTACCCTCAAGTGTGAGGCACCACATTGAGTACGTCAACTCCCCCTCTTTCTATCTTCTCCACCACATATGAGTATTCATCCATCACAATGTCGTACCACACTGCAGGACAGATATGAATATTTATTAGCCTTTTTTCTCTCCGCCCAGATCCAATTTTTTGGGAGTATCTCCTTATACCCTTGTATCACTATCATAATTAGATTTTTTGGGGTAATAGAGAGTGAGAGAGAGAAGAGAAAAAAAATAGAATTTTTAATTTTGTGCAGAACAATAGATTTAAAATGGTAGTTTCTCATCCGTTCACCGATGGATCGATCTTAAATTTGTACTGTAGATTCACCTCATCTTGTTCTTTATTTTGGACAGTGGAGATGTTGATTGAAGGTCTATAGTGGGAGGAATCAGCTTCGAATATTAGCTCTATTTTTTGGATATTTTTCATCTTTTTGTTATTCATTTGTAAGCTTTGATGTTTTGATGTGTTGGTTGCTTGTATGCACGATTTGTACTTTATTTGAGACTCTCTTGTACCTCATAACTGATTATAGTAGAGTCATTTTCTTGGTCTTGGTGACTCGTGATTTTTCACGTTAAAATATCGGTGTGTCACTGACAAACCCCAATTTGACGGTTTGTTTTGCCTTGAATTTAGAACATTTTGATAACCTTTTGTCACATTTAGCCTAAGAATTAGCATGGTTTTGTTATCTCTTCCATGATTGTGCTTAAGTGTAAAAACATGCTTTTTAAGCCTTGTCTTGGTGAATTCTAGTTTCTGTTTGATTCCATACGATGCCTTGATGTGTTTGCTAGTAACCTCAGGTTGAAACTAGGCATGGATCAAAGGAAGCAAGGAAGGAAGCATACAAGTGGAGAGAAGCATAAAAAAAGTCAAAGAAGCAAAGTTAGTCATGCACGCGCACGCGCACAAGGCGCTCGCGCGCACATTGCAGAATCGACCAGGGACGCGCACGCGTACCATGCGCGCACGCGCCGATGCTGGCAAATTGAATCGCCTCTCATTAAACAAGATGAAGCTCTTGAAGATAACACCAAGCCACGTAACAAAGAGGATGAGGTTGAAAGTGAAGAAATTCGTCAAGAGGTGGAGATACACAAGGAAGAGCACAAGGAAGTAGACCTTGCATTGTCTAAGTGTGGGGAAGCCTCTCTCCCCAAATTATGGACGCGCGCGCGCAACGTGCGCGTACGCGTCCTGCCGCGCATGCACCACGAGCCACATTCCAGAGAGTTGGGCCTCTCCTGGGCCAGCCTTGTGCCTCGAGCTCAATTCATTCCACGCTGACGCGCACCACACACATGCGCGCCTATGAAACTATAGGGAACGCACCACACGCGTACGCGCACCTGCCGCGTACGCGTCGATTCGCTGCTAGACTTTCTGGACCACTTTCCAGAGAGTTGTGCTGGATCTGGGCCTCTTCTAAGCCCCCAGCTCAAAACCACTCACGCGTACGCACCCCGTGCGCGTGCGCGGCGATGCGTATTAACATCACCAGGGGCCACGGACCAGAGAGTTGGGCGTGCCGCAAGCCCATTCTAAGCCTCAGGCCCAATCTCATGTACGCGTGCGCGCAAGGTACGCGCACGCGTCCCTGCCTAGTATGCCATCCCACGTTAGCGCGCACTGTGCGCTCACGCGTGGTTCCCCATTCCCCTCAATGCACGCGGACGCGTACTTGCCGCGTGCGCGCAGCTCTAGTAGCGCGACTCCCAGGCCAGTCTCCAGAGAGTTAGGCCTGAGTTGGGCCAACTCTAAGCCCCTGGCCCAACTCCATGCACGCGTGCGCGCACGGTTCGCGCACGCGTCCTTCCCTCTTTCTGCTCATCCCCGCTACGCCACCGGCGACTCTCCTTCACCGCCCTGCCGCTGCCGCCACCACCCACGGCGGCCAGCCTCACTGATTCTGCTGCTTCCGTTCCGACCCCACTCCCCTTTCTCATTTTTATTCTTCGGGCCCGCTCCCAGGTTCCTGCTCCATTTCTGCTATCTCTGTTTTTATTTTCCCTTTTTCATTTTTTCTGTTAATTCCTAGAATTGCATGATTAGTAGCATTAGACTGTTGTATGTTAGGATTAGTTAGAAATACTTGCGGTTAGGTAGCTAGGACTGGATAGAGGATTCTAGGCCTGTTAAGTGCTCCGTATGTGCTTACTTGCTGTTTGTCTGTTTGTATGCTGTCTGCTGGTTTTGGCTTGCTTTTTATGCACTTCTTGCTGCCTGATTGCTATACCACTGTTGTTGTGCTTACTCGATGCTGCTTTCTTACTGTTTGTGCTATTCCGCTATCCGGGAACGTCCAATTTTAGGCCGGAATGCTGCCCGATTTTCAAGGAAATTAGTTTTCTTTTAATCTTTATTTCAGCTTTGGGCATCTTTCCGTTTCCTTTTTGACTTCCCGGATTTGCACAATCATTGTGAACATGCACCACAATTTCTCGTTCAATTGAGCCTATATATCATCATATCGCTAATCCACTTTTCTAACCCCTAATTTCTTTCACCATTTTACTTACACTCACTTTTAACCCTCTTTAACAATTCTTTCATGACTATGATGATATTAGTGCCTTTTGCATATGAGGTGTTACCTTATGGTTTTGGTTCGGTCACTTATGCTTACTTGTTCAATTTTACATATTCAGTGCAACATCATGATTGCTCTTTGATAATGATATCCTGAACATGTCTTCTTTGTTACATGCTAAATGTTTCATATATTCTATCATATTCTTTTCAGGATGTCGGATAAAGGCAAAGCCGTAGCCACCACCTCCAAAAAGAGAAAACACTCTACCCCCTCCATTCCTTCCATCTACAAGAATTATGCTCGGAATCCATTGCAGGACGAGGATAAAGAGAATCAGCAGTTGCCTTCCACCAATCCGGGCAAATTCCCCAATCTCTACTGTGAGCTTCGGTTCTCTAGGTATCGAACCACGAAGCTAAATATTGAGAAGAAGTTGCTCCTACCTAATGATGTGAGACGGCGCATTAATGGTCGGATCCTTGAGTTAGGTATTGATTTTGTTGACCGGGACTGTTTGGGTGCACGAGCGGCCACCTGCTAGCCGCCGCTCTCGGGCTAGGGCTGTCATAGGGACACCTTCACCACCAGCCCCTGCAGCTGGCCCATCATCTTCTACAGCCGCAGCTCCTCCACCATCTACAGACCCTCCGGCGGCACCTGAGCCTACATATCTCCTGGTCCAGCGTCTCTTCCGGTTCCTAGAGCGAGAGCGACGCCATGTCAGACGCCGTTTGGATCGGATGGACCAGGCGCTTATCTCTCTAGGCGCTGAGCTACCTCCGCTTCCCGATTCTCCGGCCTCCGATGAGCAGGATCATCAGGAGGAGGACGCGGAGGCACCAGCTCAGCAGGATGCCCCGGACACTACAGAGCCAGCACACATGGAGGCACCACCTCAGACTCAGGAGGAGCCTGTTCCTCAGCCGGTCCCACGGCCACAGACAGAGCCAGAGCCTATCGTTGCACCTCCCACTGATCCTCCGGTTTAGCATCGAGGACGATGCTTGATTTTAAGTGTGGGGAGGGCACCGGTAGCATTATTTGGGAACCGGTGAACTCTTTTTCGGCCTAGTTATCTCATTTTGCACATTTTTGTATATATTTTGATGCATTTCTAGTTTGCTTTGGATACTTTTATTGCTTATTTTGGATTTTAGATATTTTGATGCTTTTGGATACTTTTAGATATTTTGGATGATAGATTCCATATTTTAGTTTGATTTTTCTTTATACATTTTTGCATATCTCCTTTTGTATATTCTCCTTTTAGTTTGTGGTTGTGATTAGAAATCATGTTTTAAGTAAAACTTAGTCACCCTTTTTGCATAAGAAATTGGTTTTGAGTGAAAAAAAGAAAAGGGTAAACTAAGAAAAATTTTTTTGAATTTTTCAATCACAACAATGCTTAGTCAAACATTGAGGTTTTTCAAGAAAGTTTAATTATAAGGCATTAACCCAATTGATTGAAAGAAAATTTTTGAAACTTGCTTGAAATTCATACCTTTTGAAGCATGTATTGAATTGAGAACACAAGCTTGTGAGACTTGAGCTTATTGATGTGGTTACATTTTATAACCACTTATTTTCCATTCTTGTGTGAAATTGTTCTCTTTCCATGATTGTGATCCTTAATTTGCTTTATTCTATATATCCGTTTATTTCTTGTGTTTGTGCATTTATATGATTGAGGCCATTATTTCATTTGCCACTTACCCAAATAGCCAACCTTTTACTCTCCATTGTTAGCCAATTTTGAGCCTATGCTTAACCAACTCATTCTTATTTTAGCTCTTTACAAGCCCAAGGCGGAAAACCAATGAGAAGTCCTTGTTTGGATCTTTGATTAGCCTAGGCTAGTGCGAGTGTATTATTCAAGTTGGTGAGGCTTGGGAACATCGGATGGGATAAAAAAGGGGCAATACACTTGTATGTTTAGGAATTGGGCACATACTCATGTATTAATCAAATATAGAGACCTTATGCATTGATGTTCTTGTATTTAGTTTGAAAGAAGAGAAAAAAAGAAAAAAATATATATAAGAAAAAAAAAATGAATGATGAAAAGAAAAGAAAAAAATTCATGATAAAAAAAAAAAAGGGAAAGCAATAAAGGGGACAAAATGCCCCGAAGTGAAGTCAATAAAAAGGAATCAATGCATAAGTGTTGTGAAATGAAAAGAAAATGCATGAAGTATGTAAGAAAAAGTGAAGAATGGGTAGTTAGAATAGCTCGCATTTGTATAACTAGGCATGGATCAAAGGAAGCAAGGAAGGAAGCATACAAGTGGAGAGAAGCATAAAAAAAGTCAAAGAAGCAAAGTCAGTCATGCACGCGCACGCGCACAAGGCGCTCGCGCGCACATTGCAGAATCGACCAGGGACGCGCACGCGTACCATGCACGCACGCGCCGATGCTGGCACATGACCTCATTAAGGCAACACGTGCCTGGCGATTTGAGAGGGTTTCTGAACCCATTTTTGGCGCTAAATTGCCAAGGGAAAGGAATAAAAGGATGAAGGATTAAGGAGGAGGCATATAAAAATCATTCATCATTGGAGGATCATTGATCATTTTTAGAAGTTAGTTACCATTAGTTTTAGCTTTGTAGTTAGTTTCTAGAGAGAGAAGCTCTCTCTTCTCTCTAGGATTAGGATTAGGTTTAGGTTAATATCTCTTCTTAGATCTAGGTTTAACTCATGCTTTGATTCACTTTTCATTTACCAATTCTTAATCTTCTCCTCTTCCTCTTTCTAGATGTGTGCTTTAATAATTGTAATCCTCCATTTTTGTTTTGGGATATATTGATGTTCCTTGGTTTTCTTTCAATAATGCAATTTGAGGTAATTCATGATAATTGTGATTTCCTTGATTGTTGTTGTTAATTCCTTTCAATAATTGTTGTTAGACTTCATTCTTGTTGTTGATTTACTATACTTTTCTTTTGTGCCTTCCAAGTGTTTGATGAAATGCTTGGTTGGATTTTAGTGTAGATTTTGTTCCTCTTGGCCTAGGTAGAGTAATTAGTGACACTTGAGTTATCTAATTCCTTTGTTGATTGATAATTGGAGAGATTGCTAATTGATTTGAAAGCCTCCAAAGCTAGTCATTCCTTTAGGAGTTGATTAGGACTTGAGAAATCAAATTGATTCATCCACTTGACTTTCCTTTAATTAGTAAGGGTTAACTAAGTGGTAGCAATGAACAATCTCATCACAATTGAAAAGGATAACTAGGATAGGACTTCTAATTTTCATACCTTGCCAAGAGCCTTTTATGGTTGTTAGTTTATTTTCATTGCCACTTACTTTTCATGCTTCTTATCCAAAACCCCAAAATAACCCATAACCGATAACAAAACACTTCATTGTACGTCCTAGGGAGAACGACCCGAGGTTTAAATACTTCGGTTTATAAATTTTAGGGGTTTGTACTAGTGACAAACAACTTTTTGCATGAAAGGATTAGTGATTGGTTTGGAAACTATACTTGCAACGAGAATTCATTTGTGAATTTCTAAACCGTCAATAATCCATTCGTCAGTCACTACAAGAAAAACGCTAGTACCGTCAGATTTACCGTCGGATTCTTCAAATATATCCGACGCTAATTAATTTATCATCAAATTTACCATCGAAAACAATCAGACGATATCCAGAAAATACTTACCGTCGGATTTTGCGATGGATTATCAGCTCAAAAAATGAATTGGTTACCGTCGAATGTTTCCGACGGTAATGTTGGCACCAAAACATGTTGTTTTATGCCATGTTACCATCGGATTAAATTTAAAATAAATAGTCAATTTTAATTTTAATTTTAATTTTAATTTTAAATTTTTTGAAACAATAAGTTGTCAATTCATAAATAACGAAGAAATTTTATTTAAAATAAATAAATAAAATAATGTGTAAATTAAGCAAAAGTCAAGTACACCAAATAAATGTATGAACAATAAAACTAAAACCTAATATCTACAGATCCAGGTAGTTGTCATTATCGTCAGTCGCGTGGCCTTGAGCTGATGGTGCAGGAGGCGGTGATGATGTCTGTGTGCCACAAGCGTTATTGCTACCACCTACAGCAGGACCACTACCATCAGCAACGATGTTGCCACCAGTAGGATCGATGCTAGCGGCGCACATCTGGGCCTGGTACACCTCCATTTGAGTCTCTATATGTTGTATCCGCTCCAGCCTGAGCTCATCCATAGACGTCACGTGGGTGAGGATCTCCTAATACCTCTCCCAATAATTGTTAAGCTCTTAAGCCTACCGGTGAAGGCTATGCTGGAGCTCCTGCACCTGGAGCCTCAAACCCACGCCTTCTTCGAGCTGGACGACTCGACTAGTGGTGGAGCCTAACAACGGCCTCAACATTGAAGTGTGGAGGCTGTTGGCGAAGAATGACCCCATTCTATGTACGCGATTCTTGTACGAGGCTGAAGTGGTCTCACACCGAATTGCATCGGGGTCGACGACTGATGCCTGATAAACCACTATTTTATGGTTTATCTTGTGCTCATTTGAGTAGTTTTTATCAATTCTTTATCCACTATTCATATGATTTGCATGAGTTTATGTTTTCCTTCCTAATTTTGTGCTATTATTGAAAACATGTTTCCTGGGCCTTTAAATTGCTAATATTAATCCTCTCTTATTACCATTAGATTCCTTGATATGTGTGTTAAGTGATTTCAGAGTTTATAGGGCATGAATGGCTTAGAGGATGGAAAGTAAGCATGCAAAAATGGAAGGAATACAAGAAGTTGAAGGAACTGCAAAGCTGTCAGCCTGACCTCTTCGCACTCAAACGGCTATAACTTTAGCTTCAGAGGTCCAAATGACGCAGTTCCAGTTGTGTTAGAAAGCTCATGTCCAGGGCTTCGATTTGATATATAATATGCTATAGTTTCTCTGACGCTAGGCGACGCGAACGCGTGCTCCACACGGACGCATCGCAATGGCGAAAATCAGCGTGGCAGATTTCTTCTCCAGCGATTTCTGGGCTGTTTTTGACCCAGTTTTCGGCCCAGAAAATACATATTAGAGGCTATAAAGTGGGAGAATCCATTCATTCATAATAACAAGCTCATAATACACAATTTTAGGATTTAGATGTAGTTTTTAGAGAGAGAGGTTCTCTCATCTCTCTTAGGATTAGGATTTAGGATTTTTATTATGTTTAAGCTATGATCTCTTCATTCCAGGTTCTATGTACCTTCAATATTTATTTTCTACTTTTATTTACTCTAATATTTTTATTTGTATTTGATTTATATTGCCCAATTGACTTATGAACCTTTCCATGTTAGAGTTGAATTTATGTTTAGACGTAATTTGATGTGTTTCAGATTTATGAATGCTTTTAATTTAATTTAGAATTTTCCCTTTTGTCTTTGGTTGAGTCATTGGAGACACTTGAGTTATCAAACTCATTGTTGATTGAAAATTGGAATTCTTCAAGAATTAATTCGAGTTCCAATAACTCTAGCCTTTCCCAAGGAAAGACTAGGACCTGAGGAATCAAAATTAATTCATCCACTTAACTTACCTTCATAGTTAGAGGTTAACAAAGTGGGAGAAAAATCCAATTCTCATCACAATTGATAAAGATAACTAGGATAGGACTTCCAGTTTTTATACCTTGCCAAGAGATTTTATTATTGTTAATTTATTTTACTTGTCATTTAAATTACCTGTTCCTTACTTTCAATACCCCCAATTTACAAAACTCATAACCAATAATAAGAACACTTCCCTGCAATTCCTTGAGAAGACCACCCGAGGTTTAAATACTCGGTTATCAATTTTATTGGGTTTGCTTAAGTGACAAAGAAAACTTTTGTACGAAAGGATTTTCTGTTGGTTTAGAAACTATACTTACAACGCGATTACTTTTATTCTTTACCGATAGAAAATCCGATCGTCAAAATGGCGTCGTTGCCGGGGAATTGCAAACGTGTGCCTTATTGGTTATTGTAAATATTTGCTTTTTGATTGTTTATTTGTTTTTATTTTTTGTTTTATTTTTGCTTTTTCATAAATTAAGAGGTTATTGGTTTTTATTTAGTTATTAAAAATTTTTTCAAAAATTTGTTCTTAGCGTTCATCTTGACCTTCAAGTTGTTCTTAGTTGTTTTCTTCATTTTGATCTAAAAATTTTAAGTTTGGTGTCATTTTGTTGTTTTTCTCTTTCCTCATTTAATTCAAAGATATCTTTTCTCCTTATTTTTATTGAATTTTCGAAATTTCCATAAAAAAAATTCAGATTTTGATTTTAAAATTTTTATCTTATCTTATCTTATTTCGAAAATCAAATTTCAAAATTCAAATTTAAAAAATTTTCAAAATTCAAATTTAAAAATTTTCAAATTTCAAATTTCAAGTTTCAAAATCCAAATTTCAAAAATTTAAAATTCAAATTTCAAAATTCAAATTTCAAAATTTCAAATTTCAGATTTCAAAATTTAATTTTCAAATTCAAAATTTAAATTTCAATAACCTTTTAATTTAGAATTTGTTTTTGTTTTCGTTTTTAATTACTATTATGAGTTCTCACCCCTCTCGCTTTGAGTTTGGTTCCAATGTTGTTGCAAGGAATGGAAATTATAACAGGGACTTGCATCAAGGTCAAAACAATCAGAGATGAAAGGAGGCACGAGGATCTGATCGACCCTTCCAGCAACAACACCTTCCACAGTACCACAGACAAAGACCATTCCATGATGCATACCAAGACAATAGTTATGGTGGACCCTTCCGTGACAACCAACACCCACCAAATTACTATAGTCAAGAGCCATTCCAGGGGGCATACCAAGATGATAGATATGATAGACCCCCATCATATGCCTATGAACCTCCTCAACACAACTTTGAACCACCACACTCACAAGCTAACTACCACCATTCACCTTCATATGATCCTAACCCTCATCCACCATACCAACCACCTTATGAACCATATATAGAACCACCCCAATTCCAACCCAATTACTCCCAAGAACCACTACCTCCATATGCACCATATCCATATCCATCAATCCAAGAGCCTTATGGTCCTACTTATGATACCCAAGCGGAACAAGAATCAACGGATCGTCTCAAGAAAACAGTGGATCAATTTCATGCAACCCTTCATCAATTAGAGCAAGCGATACATCAATTAGCTTCCTGTGGACAATCTAATGAAGAACGTAGCATGAAGGAGACATTAGAAACTCCGGTGGACAGTAAGGAGCATGAATTTGTACTGGAACAAGTGGAGAAAGCCGGAATTATTGAAGAAGAAGAAGTAGTTGAAGACTTGGGAGATGCTGAACCTCCATGGAAAAGTCAAGACATAGAGACTCCTTCCAAGACGGTTGCATTTGATGTTGAGGAGGGTGTACAACCTCCAAGGCATGTCATGGTTAAGGACTTGGAAGAGGTTGGTCAAGAGATGGAGATTAAAGAAGCCCTTGGTGAGCAATGAAGAAGAGATTGAATTGGAAGAAAGCTACCAAGAGGAAGATGTTGATATTGAAGAAACTTGCAAAGAGGTGGAAGTTGTCAGAGAAGAGCACAAGGGAGTGGAGCTTGCAAATTCGTTAGAAATACCTCCCCTTAAGTTGCCATCATCCTTCACAACATTCAAGTGGGAAAAATTCATATCCCTTAGCTTTCTAATTCCGCTTGAATATGGGCTACTGGAGATGGATGGTCAACTTAGAGCTCTTTGTGGCATTAAGAGTAAGAGGAAGATGGTTAGTGGTTAGAGTTGTCAAGCAAGGTTCAACATGGTTGTGTGCTCAAAGTTTAAACGCAAAGGTTGGTGTAGAGCTCAACTGAATGGGTCTAGGAAGTTGTTTGGCTGCTTTAGTGAGAATTCAGATTGCTTGCTACCCGGATGGAATCATGATGATCAACACAAAGACGGGTGTAAAAGCAAAGTTTGGGATCCTGGAGTCTGTTCTGACATTCAGCATACTGGAAGCTTGAGAACCTGTTTAAAACTGCTCAAGGGCTTTACGTGCCTAGTTTAGAATCTCGGAGGCCATTGGAATCACAAACATTGGTGGAGATTCCTGGATGAGTTCAAGCACAAGCCACCATAACAAAGGACTCTCCAAATGTCCAACTTAAGGACAATAACTAAAAGTGCTAGGTGGGAGACAACCCACCATGGTATGATCGTTTCTTTTTCATTTTTTATTTAGTTTTATTTGTTTTCGAGTTTTATTTTATTTTATGGTATTGAACCTGGAGTTTTGCATAACATTCATATTAGCATTGCATTCTGCATATTGCATTATAAAAAAAAAATCATGCACGCGACGCGGCAGCATCGCTGACGCGTCCGCGTCACCAGTGCGTTGCGAAGAAAAGAAAGTAAACAGAAAGTCACGCGAAAGTGTGGCTGGAGGCGTGCTTTAGGCTCAAACATGCCCACACGTTCGCGTGACCCACGTGGCCGTGTCATTTGGAAAATAGCCTCCCACGCGTCCGCGTCACCCACGCGAATGCGTGGCTCTGTAAAATCGACGTAAAGGGGTGTATGGCAGAATGTTGGGCTGGAACGTGGCTGGACTCGTGCTAGAAGCACAAGCCCTATCACGCAACCGCGTGCCCCACGCGTTCGCGTAATTTTTAAAAGAAAGGCCATTCACGCGATCGCGTCAATCACGCGATCGCGTCAATCACGCGATCGCGTCAATCACGCGATCGCGTCACCCAGATTTTTGGTAAAATGCATTTAAAACAGAGAGTTGCGCGACCGCGCGGCTGCCCTCGCGCTAATGGCACAAATCACTCCATGCGAACGCGTGACCCACGCGTCCGCATCACTTCATAGAAGCGCTATCCACGCGAACGCGTAACCCACGCGTCCGCATCGCCCGCGTCGCACAACTTATCTAAATCAACGCCAATTATCTTATCTTTTCTTTTCTAATCCTAATTTCTTCTATCTTTTCTTCTTTCTTTCTTACTTCATTTCTTTCACTTCTCATTCCTTTTCACCTCCATTCTATTTTACTTAATTTATTTGCATATTTCATTCATTGCATTTTAATTTTGTGCATATTTTTATTTTCTTTTCTAAATTAATTATTTTTCCTTTGGTGTTAAAATTTTCTTATTTAACTATTGCATCTTCTCTTGAATTATTTTGGGTGCTTAGTGACTTGTGTTATTCTGGTTAGGTAATATTATTTAAATCAATGCCAATCTTTTATATCTGTATTACTTTTGCATTGACATGAATTTATATTATCTCTCCTTCCCCACTCTCTTCTCCATTGTTGCAAATTTTGCACTCTTGATTTGCCATGTACTTCTACTTTTTTCTCATTTGCATGTTGTAGCTACCATGTAATTGAGACCCTCATTATTTGGCATTAACCCAACCATATTTTATTTGTTTTCTTATCTTTATTTCTGGGTTACTGTTCTTCTTTTTCTCTTCTTTCAGGCTGGCCACCGAAGACGAAAAAAGGGAGAAACTTCTAAAAGGGGAGACAAACAAGTCCATCTGCACAATCCTTGAAGAAAAGTATCAGTTGGAACAACCCGTCCACCTGCACATCTCAGCATGCACCGAGGACGGTGCAATCTTTAAGTGTGGGGAGGTCGATACTGATCTCCATGGGTTAGCTAGTTTCTTCTTTTCAACACCATTGTTTTATTTTCTTTGTTTGTTCATTATTGCATTTGCATGTTTGTTTGATTTTATGCATTTAAGTATTACTTGGTTGAAAAATAATAAGTTTCTTTTTAAGACTCTATTTTCGAAAAAAAATTCTCACTAATTTAAAATCAAAATTTTTGTGTTAAATCTATTTGAAGTTGTATTTGGAACATGGTTTTTGAGCCAAAGAACACACAACCCGTGAGGTTTTGAGCTTATTTACATGGTTACATTATTTAACCATAAATTTTTATTCTTGTGTGTTTTCTTCTCTATAATTACAATCTTTGCTTTGTTCCATTATATATGTCCATTATTTAGTGTATTTACATGCTTGCATATGATTGAGGCCATTACTTGTTTAGCTCACTTATCCCAAATAAGCCTACCCTTTAAATCACCCTTGTTAGCCCCTTTGAGTTTTTTTTTAATCCCCTCTTGTTCTATAAACCACATTACTAGCCTTAAGCAGAAAAATAAAATAAAAATCCCAAGTTGAATCCTTGGTTAGCTTAAGATAATGTATTGTGTATAATTTAGGTGTGGGGAATTTTATGGGACATAGGATGATATGAAAAAGTAGGGAATTGAATTGAATAAGTTATTTAAAAATTTGGGAAGCATGCTCATATGAAATCAAAATAATTAAATTACCATGTGCATTGAAAAAAAATATATTAAGTAATTAAATAAGGGGATACAAAAAAAAAGGAGAAGAAAAGAAAACAGAAGAAAAATAATATTACCCCAAATGCAAAATAAAAAGAATCAATGCACATGGGACAAAATTCAAAAATAAGTTTGATACTTGAGCATGAAATACAAAAGTGAAAAAAAAAATTTGGGTAGTTAGGTAAAGTATTTTAAAATTATATAAAGTATGTTAGGTGAGATCTTAGACTAATCAAGGATTCACTTTATAAAGCTCACTTGGCCATACATATATCCTTACCTTTACCTCAGCCCCATTACAACCCTAAAAAGACCTCATGATGTTTGCATTGATATGCTAAATATTTGTTGATTGGTTAGATGAAGAACAAAGTTTTAGAAAGCATGACTAGAGAATAGTAGAGTGATTAACCCGAGACACTTGAGAGTTAGAGTGATATACACTACCAGTAAGGGTTCAGTGCTTGATTCTATGTTCTCTGCTTTCATGAACTATCTTCTTACAAGTTTACTTGTCTTTTATTGCATAATTTGAATTAGTGAAATCTGATTTATGTTTGTCTTGAAGAGCTTATTTACTTTTAACCAAGTAGGTAGAAACATTTTGCATGTAGTTGCATTCATACAGATAGGTTGCATTCCATACATTCTATTATTCCTCTTCACTCCTTTATAGCTTCTCTTGAGTTTAGCATGAGGACATGCTAATGTTTAAGTGTGGAGAGGTTGATAAGCCACTATTTTATGGTTTATCTTATGCTCATTTGAGTGGTTTTTATCAATTCTTTACCCACTTATTCATATAATTTGCATGAGTTTACATTTTCCTTCCTAATTTTGTGCTATGATTGAAAATATGTTTTCTGGGCCTTTAAATTGCTAATATTAATCCTCTCTTATTACCATTAGATGCCTTGATATGTGTGTTAAGTAGTTTCAGAGTTTATAGGGCAGGAATGGCTTAGAGGATGGAAAGGAAGCATGCAAAAATGGAAGGAATACAAGAAGTTGAAGGAACTGCAAAGCTGTCAGCCTGACCTCTTCGCACTCAAACGACTATAACTTTAGCTACAGAGGTCCAAATGACGCGGTTCCAGTTGCGTTGGAAAGCTAACGTCCAGGGATTTGATTTAATATATAATATGTCATAGTTGCTCTGAAGCTAGGCGACACGAACGTGTGCTCTATGCAGACGCATCGCAATGGCAAAAATCAGCGTGGCAGATTTATTCTCCAGCGATTTCTGGGCTGTTTTTGACCCAGTTTTCGGCTCAGAAAATACAGATTAGAGGCTATAAAGTGGGAGAATCCATTCATTCATAATAACAAGCTCATAATACACAATTTTAGGATTTAAATGTAGTTTTTAGAGAGAGAGGTTCTCTCCTCTCTCTTAGGATTAGGATTTATGATTTTTATTATGTTTAAGCTATGATCTCTTCATTCCAGGTTCTATGTACCTTCAATATTTATTTTCTACTTTTATTTACTCTAATATTTTTATTTGTATTTGATTTATATTGCCCAATTGACTTATGAACCTTTCCATGTTAGAGTTGAATTTATGTTTAGACGTAATTTGATGTGTTTCAGATTTATGAATGCTTTTAATTTAATTTAGAATTTTCCCTTTTGGCTTTGGTTGAGTCATTAGAGATACTTGAGTTATCAAACTCATTGTTAATTGAAAATTGGAATTCTACAAGAATTAATTCAAGTTCCAATAACTCTAGCCTTTCCCAAGGAAAGACTAGGACCTGAGGAATCAAAATTAATTCATCCACTTAACTTACCTTCATAGTTAGAGGTTAACAAAGTGGGAGAAAAATCCAATTCTCATTACAATTGATAAGGATAACTAGGATAGGACTTCCAGTTCTTATACCTTGCCAAGAGATTTTATTATTGTTAATTTATTTTACTTGTCATTTAAATTACCTGTTCCTTACTTTCAAAACCCCCAATTTACAAAACTCATAACCAATAATAAGAACACCTCCCTGCAATTCCTTGAGAAGACGACCCGAAGTTTAAATACTCGGTTATCAATTTTATTGGGTTTGCTTAAGTGACAAACAAAACTTTTGTACGAAAGGATTTTCTGTTGGTTTAGAAACTATACTTACAACGCGATTACTTTTATTCTTTACCGATAGAAAATCCGATCGTCAATGCCACAGATCCATCGGCGGCGTCCTCTCCACTCTACTGAGACTGTTGAGTCGTGACCTCCAGTCTCTGTGTGTAGGACTCCTGTGCAATTAACACAAGTTATTGTGTGATTAGTAAGCTAAGGAAAATATATAATTAATATCTAATAATTTCATAGCGTCAGATAATCAGACATATGTTTAATCACATAATGGTCCTGAGACTACTGATAAAAAAATTTTGCTTTGTTCTCCTTCAGTATGTGGGTGTACTTGAAGCTCTCTGTCAATATGGCCTCGCGGTCCAATGACTTTGACTACACAAGTTGCATTGAAATACAAAATTATTAGATTGCCTAGTAATAATATGTAAAATAGATAGCATAATAAAGTTATTAACAATATTAAAGGAACTACATACCAGCTTGGCCTTCATTTTCATGAAGGTCGTCGAGCCACGGTGTACTTTAACGATCTCTCCGATGCCCTGTTAGCTCAGTTGGTGAGATGCTGATGTCGGAATCTTGCATCGTTCTCCCAATGAGTGAACAGACCCTTCTTTACCTTCGGTCGGAGCCAGCGTGTCCACTAGTCTCAGCTGTGGCAAACATCATCCAGCTTCTGCTGGAGCTGCCGACCTATCTTATAGTCGAATATCTTCTGGATGGCCAAGTTGTGCTTTGCATCCCAAATGAAGCGTAGCTGCAATAACGAAGCTTTAAATTCATTTAGACAAGATAGAGGATATAAAGTAGTTAAAAAGAAATAAAACAGAAATAATGAAAGTAATTGCCACCCATTTCTCAAACCAGCACTGCCTGGTCTTAGCAGAGATCTTCGTGTAGCTGGCCAAGGCTAGTCGTACATCATCTTGATGACATTCGTAATCTCCTACGTACACGCATTCGGGTTTGGCAAAAACCTAAAAACAACCCCAAAACAAGAATCAACCTAAATCCACTCAACAAGAATCAATTTTTAGGAAATCTTAGCAACAACAGAAATCAATTTTGACAATTTTACCCTCCCTTCTCCTCTCCATTTCAACTTCCGTCTCTTCTCTCTTCATGGCCAACTAAGCAGAATCTTTTCTCCCCTCCCTTCTTCTCCCCATTTGAACTTTTATTTCTTCTCTCTTCATGGACAACCAACCTCCTCTTACTGAAGTGTCACTGCCACTGCCATTGCTACTACCTCACTTCCTCCTCATACTCTCCAGATTGGGTCTCTGTCTTCTTCATTTTTCCAAATCTCCAGATCTGCAACTTTTGTCTCTGCCATGTCGCAGGCGATCCTCTATCATCAACCCATCATGCCTCCATCTTCATCTCTGTTCATCCTTCTATTTGCCCCTTTCTGGATTTTTTCTAAAATAAAGTTTTATTTTTTTCTTTGTTTTTTATTATTAATCAGTGCTATTTTTAGAGAAAAAATTATAGTCTGAATGCTATGAACAATTTTTTTGTTAGCTTCTATGATGTTAAAATATCTCACATTCCAATTAATTTTTTAATTTGATATTCCATTCATTCATAGTCGCTTCAACAACTTAAAATTGACACAAGGGATTCAAAATGGGAATCATGCCAATTAATTATTTGTTATTTAATTAGGAAGATATGTATTAAATTTGTTGTTGAAATTACTAGAATTTTTGTTATCTAGATTTTTTTATGAATAGAGATGGAAGAAGAGAATCAGTGTAGCTGTTGAAAAAATATAGATAGTGGTGATGGTGGTAAAGGTAGATGATGAGGATATTATTGACTTTTTAAAGTTTGATGTGTTTTATGTATACTCTTTGCCAAACATAAAATATGTATACATGTATTTTCTGTCTATGTCTCTGTGTCCATGTCTCATGCTATACACTAAACAAACGGAGCCATATATATATATATATCAAACCCATAACCCAGAATATACATAAGACCCCTAGTTCTCCATACTCCTCTAAGGGGTACAAAATAAAATAAATCATTAGGAGAGTTCTATACGTAGGGTCAGATATAAACATCACACAAAATAATGTCCCAAAAGATCCACTTCGCTGCAGAGAACTCTAGACACCTAACGAGGTGCCTCTCGATCTGCATATGAAAAACACAAAAATCCGTATGGAATGAGAACCGGGAGTTCTCAGCATGGTAAAGGTGCCGTATAAATAAGATATAAGGTCCTGGGAAAGCCAGAAGCAATCCTAGAACGCCGACACTCAAATTATAAATCTTAAAGAACTAAAACAGAAATCATAAAATCAGGGTGGTTCTCTAAGGTTCTTAAACTTAACCAAATTCTAACTAAAACCCTCAACTATTTTCCTTCCTCCACCTTCCTCCAAAACACCAGTAGATCCACACAAACAAACAAAACAGACAAAGCAAACACAAGTAGAATACAGATATGGCAAGTAGCAAATATAGCAGATAGGCATAATAATCACATAGGCAAGTCCAATTAATGCCCAATCAAACAAAGCACATATATGTATATGATGTATGTCTATCCTACTGGTCGTGAGCTCACGTGTCGGTTAAATCGCCAGAACCCAACATACCCGGTAGCTAACCCAAATATGGTCTCTAGGTTGCGCATCCCCAGGAGGAACTTTAACGAAGGAGAGTGCCTTTCCACCTTCTCCTGGAGGTATCACGAAGGGGAGTTTCTTTCCACATCGAAGGAGTGTACCTTTTCACCTTGCAACCAGAGAAGAATGTGGGGAAAACAAAACGAAGGAGAGTGTCTTTTCACCTTTCCCACATCTCCATCACAACAAGAGAGGGAATCCTCCATCCTCAACTTGCCACACATTAAAGTTTTCAGTTAACTCAGGCGGGATCACACCCAGACCCTGCCATCTCGGCCATTCTGGTCATACTCGATCATTGCCAATCTCAACATTTACCTCTCAATACAATCACATCATAAATCAAATCTTATCATTCTCAACTCTGTCATTAATCATACATCATCATCAATTCTACACATCTTCAACCACAATTTATCACCCAAACCTTTCTTCACTTCCAAGCTACCACACCTTCCCTAACTTTACCTTATCACTAAGCATACAACACAGATTTAGGGGTTAAAAGAGTAAAAATAGAGGTTTAGAGATTCAAAATTATATTTTAAAATACAAAACTCACTTTGTTGATTTCAGGGGTCACGCGTACATGAGTTGCTCAACCTGGAAGGGTTGATATGCAGAGTGGCAAAAATGTTGAATGCTGCAAAATTTTAGTTTTGTACTCTAAACTTTCGATGTGCATAACTTTTTCGTTTTAAAATATTTTTCATCCGTTCTTCAAATGACATAAATTTCACGGACCCAATTTTCAAATGAAATAAGTTTGAAATAATTTGGGGGTCCAGAAGCCGAGTTATGACTCAGCGAAGTTCGGCCAAAAATCAATTTTTCAAAAAATTTCATAAATGTCTATTTTCACCAAAACCAAACTCAAAATCAACCTGCCATACACAAAAAATAGCACCACAAGCTACCATTTATAGCACCACAACCTCCACATCCTACCATACCCAACCATTCCTTAATTTTAAACAATCATATGCATAAATTTCTCAATAATACCAACAAGATCATCAATATATCACCACCCCTTTGATATTCATTCATGTCACTTTGTCAATCATCATTAACTCATCACTTAACATCCTATTTTCATCATAACCAATAATCACCTAACAATTACTCAATTCATATCAACAAATATCATCAAAGGTACTAAGTATTTAGTATACTCATGCATTTCAACCTATCTTATGGTCATCTAGTCTAAGTTTTTACAAGACATTATATATTAAATACGAGAAATCAAAATCATACCTTGACCAATTTCCTCGTATAACCCAAGAATAACCCACTAAGAAAGATTGCTAGCCTTTAACACCAAAATTCAGCAACCCAAGATCCAAGCCAAGTTTCCAATTTCCACAAATAAGCTTCATTTTACATATTTACACACCTAATTCACATTACCACAGATGTATACCCAAAATTTAATACCCAATACACATAACTAATAAATTAACTAGGGTTCTAAGATTATCACCTTACTCAAGCACCAATGAAGTAAGGTTAAGCATTTTCCTCAAACTAATCAGATCTTATAACATAAAAGAATCAAAATCTCACACCCACTTTATTCAATTTTCAAAAATTTAGGAAAAAGTAAGGCTGAGAACGAAAATGGAGATTTCTTACCAAATTATGCATCGGGCTTTATAGAGCTCAACGACGTGGACACGTGGCTGCAAACGGTGTGGCGATCGGAACTTGGAGTAGCAAGATATGGTGATTTGAAGTGGAACAAGGGTTTTGTTCTTATTTCTCCCCCTTTTCTTGTGTTTTCAGCGTGTGTGTATGTATGAATGGGGAAGAGAACTGGCTCTGCCATTTCATTTAGTATGCTCGGTTGGGCCTTGGGTCCAATACGGGTCCGATTCGTCGGTTTGGTCCGTTTAGTTCAATTTTGGACTAAATTCTTTAAAATTAGTATCAAAATTATTATTTTAATTAGCTCTATATTATTAAATTATCAAATTCATATTTCTAATTTTTTAAATAATAATTAATTTATAGATTAATTATTTACTAATTTTACGAATTTTACATATATAAATACATAGACATGGCCTGTCCTTCAATTTCAATTGAAGCATATGAAATAGTGGAGTCTATGGTGAGTTGGTGACTATCAATACTAACTTTAAAGTCACAAATTTTTATATTTTTTAGAGTATTTATCCATTTTGATCCCCAAAGAATTTTGAACTAGACACTTTAATCTCCAATTAAAATTAATTATTCGATTGATCCCTAACAATTAATTATGCATGTGCATCTTTAGTAGTTTTTAGTTGTTATTTCTTTGAATAGTGGTAGAAATTTAGTGTTTTTATTAGGAATTTCATGTTTTTAATCTATGTTCTTAATATTTCTTTTCTTAAATTTAAGATAGAGATTTTCCTTTGCTTTAATTGAGATTTTTGGTGCCTTGATCAATGTTCTTTGGAGTTGTTTTGTGCTTTGATAAGTATAGAAATGAAACAAAAAATCAAAAGAACAAAAAAGTAAGCTAAGAACACGCTTTGAAAAAAAGGACACGCCTTAGAAGCTAAGGATACGTTTTTTTTTTCAAAGACCAAAATCAATAGACTTTGGCATAGAAGCTTTGCCGTCCAACATAAAAGTGCTGGCGTGCCACGATCATGCGTACACATGCATCCATGCGTACGTACAATTGTCCAAATTAAGTGAAAACATGCGTACGCATGCATCCATGCATACACACAAATGACGAATTCAGCAAGTCATGCGTATGCACAATTGACGCGATCTTCAAATCATGTGTACGCATAACTGTAAATTGGCGTCCCACGCCAAGGCTGTCCCGTACCACGTCTGTGACTTAAGTATCACAATTTGAGCCAAAGAGTCATTGAAGTGCTATGCCAAATCTTCAGTTCAACGTCTATGCTCCATATTCATACATTTGGGCTAGTTGTTGAGAAGCAA
Organism: Arachis ipaensis; assembly: GCF_000816755.2. NCBI lineage: Eukaryota > Viridiplantae > Streptophyta > Magnoliopsida > Fabales > Fabaceae > Arachis > Arachis ipaensis. The sequence goes on along the minus strand of NC_029793.2, from coordinate 41,918,060 downwards.
AGTGTGCCATTCCACATCCAAACTCTGAGGCTTTAATTTTTCTTCACATTCCTCAATTCTCCAAGGATCAGAACAATAGATTAAGTCCAACAGTTTAATTTCAATTTAATCTTGAATTTAATGTAATTTAAATTTTATTTGAATTTGCATTTTGTAATAGTTTATAAATAGGATAGAGGGTCACTCGCCATACAGACACATCTTTGGGAGGGAGTCTTTGGACTCTCTTTTTCTCCTTACTCGTTCTCTTCCTCTCTTCCATCTTCTTTCACATCATTTTATAATTCTTTTGTTATGAATTTCTAACTCTCTTCAATTGGTAAAGAGAGCTCTGTTACAATTTAATGGATTAATTTGTTTGATTCTTCATCTTCAATTTTTTTGTTATTTACTTAATCCGTTAATTCTTGTGGGATCGACACTCACTCACCGTGAATTTATTACTATTGATACGACTCGGTGCACTTGCCGGTAGTTATGCGAGATTGTAAAAATTTCATATCAAGTTTTTGGCACCATTGCTGAGGATTAATTGTAATTGATAAGCTACCATTTGATTTATTCCCTAAATTAGACACTTTTTCTTTTTGTTTATTCATTTAATTACTTTTATTTCTTTATTTTCTATTGTTAGTTAACTGTTTGAAAGATTGCCTCACTAAGAATTCTCTCAATTGTGACAAGGGGGATTTCAATTTCTTTTTATCTTGGTGATTGTGTTGCTATAGAGTATTTCAAGGAAGAATGGAGTTTACATCATCCTTTGGTTAAGCAAATTACATAGGAGATTTTTTCACCACCACAAAATGATTCAAGCTACTATGCTAATAGTAGTTGGGAGTATCAAGAACAAGAAATGATGGAATTTGAGCAATCAAACCCATTGTTGTCAAACTCTCGAGTTAACTCGTAAACTCATACGAGTTTACGAGTTTAGATATGGAAATGAGTTGACTCGGAAATAGACTCTATCCTTAGTAAACACGGCTAGACTCGGTCAAACTCGGACAAACTCGTGATTTAGGACCGAGTTAGCGAGTTTGTATTTTTCTTCATTTTTGCTAAAAAAACCGTCATTTTGAAACTAAAAAACACTTTTTTTATTAAGGTTACGATAACATTCCCAAAGAATGAAAGAAAACTCACTCACAACTCACTCATCTGCGTCGTTTCTCTCAAGTCTCACTTTCTCCATGTTCTGCCGCAGTCGCTGTTCCCCGTCGAGCTGCTGCTGTTCGCCTGCGTCTACTACCTCTGCTCTAATATACGCCATTGTCTTTGTGAATTTTACCTATGTTGCCCTTTGCTTTGTATTTCTTCACATCTCTACTATCTACAACTCCATCATGTTATCACCGTTTATGAGTTCGACTACTTCTCCTACAGTCCTATCTCTGCTCTGGTTTGCGCCATCGTGAAATTCATGACTCTTTGTCGCTGTCATTTCGTGCTGCCTGTTGCACCCTCATCACCGCTGCCTGCTGCACCCTTGTCTTTGATCTGCTGTTGCTGACTTTGTCCGTTCTTTTCTTTTGTATCCTCTATTTTTGTATGCTTTTTGTCCTTTTTTTGAGCATTTGCTTCTTGATTTAGATTTTTTTCTTTTTAAATTTTATTGTTTCTAATTTTAACATATTGCTTATCGTTTATATTAGATGGTCAGATGGTTCATCCATTCATGGCTCATTAGTAATTAATTATTTTGAGGGTAAAGTATACTTTTTGTCCTTAAAGTTTGGCAAAAGTTTTAAAAATACCCCTAAATTTTATTTTGTTTCAATTTTGTCCCAGAAAATTTTCATTTGCATCAAATATACACTCGACGGCTAAATTTTCAACCAATCTAACAATAATGTATGAAAATTATGTTTGATTTACTTGTGTTGAAGGGTTGTTATTATGAAATTGTTGTTGACTCGGTTTTAAATTTTTTGAAAATTTAGCCGTCGAGGGTATATTTGATGCAAATCGAGAACTTTTGGGACAAAATTGAAACAAAATAAAACTTAAGGGTATTTTTGAAACTTTTGCCAAACTTCAAGGACAAAAAGTATACTTTATTAAAGATTTATTATTACAGATTTAAAATTTTTAATTTTGTGTGTTCTATATTGTATTTGTATAAGAATAATTATAGAGGATTTGAATGTGTATTTTAAAATATTTGTTATAATGTATGCTACTATTTTAATTTATTATGTGTTTTAAGATTGATATTATTAATTTTGAAGGATTAGAATTGAGTAAATATACATTATGTATGAATATATATATATATATATATATATAAACTTCATAACAGGTGAACTCGTACGAGTCTACGAGTTAACTCGCGAGTCGAGTCTAGGTCAACTCCACAAGTTTACTTAGACTCGCGAGTTCGACAACCTTAATCAAACCAAATGAAATACTTTTCAAGACCACAATATGATTCATACTCCTATGAATGAAACAACTATCTAAACTGACGTTGGGAAGGTCAAAGTCAAAGAGAATTCAATGTTCTATATCCCATTCTTCAAGAACCATCAAATTGGGACTAAAATGTGTTCTATGATTAGAAGCTCTCTAAACTTGCATAAATTTATTTTGTCAAGAACTTGGGACATATATTGATATAACGTACAGCGAGATCCTTGTAATTTAATTGTAGTTAACTTATATTCTTGGGATTTGACACTGCTGCTGCTTCCTCTTGCTTAATGCTGTCATAAAGATTCTCGACAAGGTGAAGCAAGAATCCGTCTGCACCGTGTTTGGCCAACAGTGAAACTGATATAGGAAGGTTATTATTCATCCCCAAGGGTATGGTTACCTACAGATAGTTAACAAACAACATTTCAGTTACATTCTGAAATTTAACAGACTAAGGATATTTATGATTCAGTTTGTTCAACCTTTTCTACTTTCTGTTTCAGTCATGTGAGTTTTATGCTTCTAAACCCTTTTGGTCAAGGTGAATCTAACATAATATCAGAGTATTATCACCCAACTTAAATTTTCTGTTGTATGCTTTCTTTTTACATTAATTTTATCTTCCATTTCTCCAGAAATTGACTTTCCTCAGTTCTTTTTATATTGTTTGGTTTCTAGATATTTAAAGAAATCCTTGCATATACAATTATTTAGAGAAACTATTAACCCGACTTACTTTGTTTCAATTAGTTTCTAAACAACATATAAATAGTGGAGAGGGGAACAACCTGGCAAAATCCAGAGACTCCAGCAATGGACAGCAAGCTAAATGCCCTTGCTCGAAAAACTTCTAATTCAGATGGATCTGTTTGTAGCTTTGGTGGAGACCCTGGTACTGTTGGGATCATGAGAACACCAAAATCCTGAAAGTTTCAAACACGTAAGAGAAATTCTTAGATAAGCAAGGTTCACCACACCCTCTTTTAAGCACAAATTATTATTTAACAAGGGTAAGAAAAGTATCTATTGTGGTAATGAATGAACTTCTGTTATGTTCTCAACACCTTTATAAATGTAAAAGACTCATACACAAGCATGATAAGTTTATGATGTTTATCTCATGAACTTTGTTCTTTGTTACTTGGTTATGTGGATTCCATAGTCCTTATACGTGTGTGAGAGAGAATACCCCAAGAAGAGAAGTAAGAGCATCGCGCAGCTCCCTTCTTATAGCATGGCAGATATCAGTATCTTCCCCTGTTGCATATAAGGCTTCTGATACACGTTCAGATATTCCAGGACCTAAATTTGGTTTAACTGCACTGATCCACTCACCATGATTACTCTTGAACTCAAACCTAAGTTTAACAAAAATGAACAAAGCAAGGAATCAAATGTAGTTCAAAACAGAACACAAAGGTGCACTCTGAAAGCCAAGGATTAGCACTGGATGATGAGATACACCTCTGAAGCGATCTCATTGCGCTTGAAAGAGCTGCCAGTGATGGAATATTGTATACTTGGTCTGTCTTCTCTTTTGTCATGAAATGGTTCAAGCTTGGAACATTGTCCTTCACATAGTCGCCGAGATTTTCGTGCTTTAGTACATCACCTGCAAAGGATCAGATTGTTTCAGTTCAATTACATAACTAAACATCATTCTCAGCCGGTATGGAGATAGGTACGCGATTACATTAAATAAGCATACTGAAATTATTACAGAAGTTCTATCTGGTCAACTGCTCACCTCCATATAGCTTCTCTGCAGCTTTAGTGACAACTTGTGTAATTAAATCAAATGGAGTGCTTGAAAGCCGAAAACAGTCATCTGCGATGATTATGCGAGTAGCTCTAACAGCTGAGACTTCTGTCAGCTGTAGTAGTATGCGTCCAACGCTGGTGAAAGTCTTTGGATCCCTAGCAAACCATCCTGGATGTGAATTTGAGAAGTAGAAAATAAGTCTCCAATATAAAGAGCTGAATAAATAGTGAAAGCTAAACTTTCAAGACCATCAGACTTAGAATTACACAAGTTCTTTTAGGATCCATCTCTTGATGCTGAACAAGAGCATGTAGTACCAAAACATTAGTACATTGATATATTGATTTATGAATACACCAGGAGAGTCAAAATAAGTTTTCAATATGAGAAAACTAACAAGCTTCTATGATCCCAAAGTTGGAGGTTCTTACCCACAGTATCAAAGCTTTGTGCCATAGGAGTAACTCCAGATTCTGTAATAGCGCCATGAGAAGGACGAAAGCCAAAGATCCCACAGTAAGATGCAGGCACTCTTACACTTCCTCCCGTGTCGGTTCCTATCATACAAATCAAGTGGTGAAAATCAGGTTCAAAGTTCAAACTATTAACGAAGTGTTATCAGAATAATTGACTCATTGAATGGAAGAATAGTTCACCTAAGGAGAAATCAACCAGTTTTGCACCAACGGCGACAGCAGAGCCGCTAGAAGATCCTCCGGGAACCCGATCTGCAGCACAAGGATTTATAGGCGTGCCATAGTGTATATTCTCTCCATTTATGCTGCCAAGAAAAGAATCAGAGTAGTTAGTCATATTATTAACAGGGGGGAAAAAAAACTCAAATGATCCTATTTTACTGAATCAGTTAAAGTTAAGAAAGTTACATAATGCCCCTATAAACTGAGAATTTCTTAGATAAATACTCCCTGCACAAGAATATGGAGCTGCTATGTACAAGCATATCAGCTGCTTCCATAAAGGCAACTTGCATGAAAGATAGCAATGACCAATAAAATTGATCTGTTAAATCTGTAAATTATACTGAAAAAGAAAAGGGACAAAGTCTTCTCTCAAAATCCTTGAAAATGACGAATTTGTCCTTCGCATCTAAAAAAAAGTAACAAATAATTTATATAGTAATGTTTATTTTGACCCTTGAAATTGAACTGAAGAATCAATTTGGCCTATGACTTTTCAAAATGAACAAGTCAGTCATTTACTTTCAGAAATGTGACTTCCATTGGTCCTTAACCAAACTTCTCTCTCACAACTATAACTGTAATGTTGATATGGACAATTAAATGCCATCATATATTGGTCGATATGGTATTTGAAATTATGTTACAACAACTAAATAGTATCTATTAGAGAGGCAAAACGCATTTAACCGTCTATGTCAGCACTGCACTAACGATTATGGGATGAAAGTTTAGCCAATGACTAATGAGAGTCGAGTTTTTGGAAGTTGAGGACCTAGTTGATCATTTTTAAAAGAGTAAACTATCATTTGTACCCACGAAAGTTGAAAACGCTGACATATCTACCCAGAGAAAAATGAAATTACCATTTATACCCATAAAAAATTGTTTTTACAGGCAAAATTATCTAAACCCTAAAAAATTATCTAAAATTCCTAAATTACCCTTATCTTCACCCTATCATCTCCTTCCTCCCTCCTCTCTCTCAATGTTCTCAGCCACTCAATCCCTACCCTTCTCTCCACATTATCATCTCCTTCCTCCCTCCTCTCTCTCTCTCAATATTCTCAGCCACCCAATCCCAGCATCAACCACAAACCACCGTCTCACCCTCCTCATCATCGTTCACCCTTCTCCGCTAGTAACGTCGCGTACCTCCGCCAGCCCAGGAGCCCCGCGCCAGCCCAGGAGCCCCGCGCCAGCTTCTCCTCGCCGCTATAGCCAACCCTCTTCACCTCTTTCTGCGTCGTAGAACCACCACCGCCGCTGCCCTTCCAGTTGGGAGGAACAGCGCCAACCCTCTCTCTGTCAGGACAGGTGTCAACAACTCCAATGACGATATCTAAACCGAAATCCATCTCCTTGAGGAGGCCGGCCCTGTCGGCAGTTTTGAGGCCCAAGAACTGCGGCGAGCGGGTAGTGTGGAGTTGGCGGACCTGCTACGGGATCACTGCGACGACGTGGGATAGGGATTCCAGCTTTTGGGCCTCTAAAGGTGAGAGCCTTACTGAGAAGCCATGAAAGACAGTGTCGTAAGTGTGAAGGACGGCAGCAGAGGCGGCGGTGGTGGTGGTTTCAGCTGCAGTGGCATGGTTGATAATAGAAGCGAGAGAGGATTCATACAGTGCTTGTGGGTTGGGAAGATGGAGGGCTTGGCTTTATGGTGGACTTGCACCATGAAGGTGCTCTTCTTCTCCGGGGAAGCGACAGCAAGTGTTGTTGTGACTGTGAAGATGAAAGAGAGGAGAGTGTAGCAAGGAGCCATTGGAGCAGCAGTGGAGATTGAGTGAAAAGTAATGGTGAGAGTGTGTTAGAAAGGGAAATCCTGGACGTTTCCTTCAAAGTGGAGTGGAAGCGGAAGCTGGCGCTGGCGAGCCTGCGGAGGAAGGTGGCGCATCCCCGAGCTTTGACGGCGCAGGAGCTGCTACGGATATGCAAAGGGGTGGTGGTGGAATTTGAGATTAGAAAGAGAAAGAGGGGTGGTGGCTGGGTGAAGAGGATTAGGGTTAGAAAGGTGATTGGGTGAAGGAGGTGGTGTGGTGGTGAAGATAAGGGTAATTTAGGGATTTTAGATAATTTTTTAGGGTTTGGATAATTTTGCCTGTAAAAATAATTTTTTATGGGTACAAATGGTAATTTCTTTTTTCTATGGGTAGATATGTCAGCGTTTTCAACTTTCGTGGGTACAAATGGTAGTTTACTCTTTTTAAAAAATTAAAAATCAAATTAACTCATCTTACCAGTTTCAACATTCAAGAACCAAAATATAAATGATCTCAATTAGTTATTCCCTACAAAATCCACACAGGTATAAAAGCACAATAATGGTGTTAGTTTACTGAGATTCGAGAAGGAGTTGAAACCTGTAAGCCATTTCATCCATGACAGTCTTGCCAACACAAGCAGCACCTGCTTTAAGGAGAGTCAAAACAGTTGGAGCAGTAGAAGTAGCCACAGGATGAGTCCTTAGCCAATCAGGGTTCCCGAATCCGGTCACATACCCTTTAACATCAAATCTGCGTGCTCGCAATCACAACAAACTCTTTGATTTCAAACAAACCGTTATGGTTATTACTTAGTGGGTTAAGTGTGACACAACAACTTACATGTCTTTGACTGCAAAAGTGAGTGAAGTGAGAGGAAGGGGAGCATGCCCGGGTGGTGAGGAACTTGGGGGTAGAAGGAACCTCTCGATGAACGCTCCGTAGTTCGAGGAAGTTTCCATGATTGGTTGGTTCTGTCGCAGGGTTGCAAACATGCTCTATCCTAAGTTTTTCAACTACGGAAAGATGATGGTGTGGTGGTTAAGTAGTAACTAACAAAAAACTGTAGCGGCACTTCACTATTTATTATTTCAACTTTTCAAGTGTTCCAGCATTTCCACCAATTTAGCCATTAATTTCAATCATAAAATATATAAATAGTCGAGACCAAATGATTAAAATTACTTAAACATCCACAATACTTAAAATATTTCTTATATTTTACTCTCTACGAAGTAAAAAAATATACTCTACATTTTCTGTAGTTTTGTCCAAAATTTCAATTTGTCCACCAAACTTAGGATTTTTTATTTAAATAAATGAAATAAATATTTTAATTACTAAAATAAATAATTATAAAAATTATTATTAGAATTCGTTCTCCAGCCTTATCTCGTTTATACTTGATGCACGGAAAACTTGTCTCACAACAAATTTCTTTCGGCAAGTGTACCGGTTTTCTTATTAACTTTGCAAGTTACTCCCATTCCACGTTAGTGTTAACGTTAGTGCAACTAACGTAGCCACTAATGTGGTTCTTCTTTGCTTTCTTTGTCCTGAAATTAAGCAATAAAGTGCATCAAAGTTCTAGTCCAAGTCATGGGAAATGCAACGTCCAATTTGTCCTTAAATTCATGTAAAATTCTCATGAAATCATGTAAAATGCGCAATGTATGCTTGAATCAAGATGTAAGTGAATATCTACCCAAAACTAGCTTATTTCCTAAGGAAATTCATGAAACTACCCTAAAAACAGTAAAGAAAAGGTCAGTGAAACTGGCCAAAATGCCCTGGCATCACAACACCAAACTTAAAGCTTGCTTGTCCCAAGCAAGTACTGGAACAAGAGAATGATGAAAGAAATGCCACGAGACATGAGTCATTCTTGTGGAAGTCATGTCCTGGTTTTATGGTGGTTTCATGCATAGCAACTTAGGCTCATTCCTGGCTTTCAGACCTTTATCATGTCCTAGAATACTCACTTGTTATTGCATCCCATGAGACTTTTATTCATTGATCCTTTTGTTGTTATTTGAGGGCTTATTTTTGTTCTTAAGCTAAGTGCTCTGTAAGGGGGCAACTCTTTAAAATAAGCTTTCAGCCAACACTCCCGAACCAGTTGGTTCAAGGTGCTAGGTGTTGAAGCACTCCTAAGGACTTACTTGCTCAAGTCTCTCCCCCATACATACACACCACAGGCACATAGTTTATTTATTTTCTTTTCTTGAGACCTTGGTGTCCAGCACCTCTTTGGGTTACTAAATGCTCTATGGTGAGGGTTACTCTTGATAGTGGACTTTCAGCTGATAATCCCGGGTTAGTTAACCCAAGTTACCAAGTGATAAGGCACCCCTAAGAGCTTATTCATCCAAGTAGATCCCTCACACAGGAGCACCACAAACACATGCTTCAAGATTAAAACCATTGGTGCCTAGCCTTATTGCTTACTATTTTTCTTTTATTCCTCAACTTTGATTGTTCTTTTCCTTTTTCTTATTAGGATCTTCTTATTTATCTAGTCTCATGGGGTGCGTCTCAAGCATAGTATTCATGACAGATAGTTGTCTTCCCACCTTATGGTTGAACCAACTTAGCTAGCTTATGACCACACCACAAACTCATGGACTTACTCCCTAGTATGAACTCCACTCTGGTTTTTTGAAAACAATCATTCTCTTTTCATTTGATTCAAAAGGGACAAGCATACAAGTAAGCAGTTGATATTCTTCCTGATGAGACTCCTCTTGGTGAGCTCCTTCCTTTGCTTTTAGTTTCCCTATTTGTGGCCTTCTTTGTTGTTGAGCAGGTGTAGTATAGGCCATACGCTGGGTTGTCATTAGCCTCCCTGGGTTAACCCATTCTGGATTACTATCCTCAAAGACCACCTTGGCCTTTGTGCACAATCGGAGAATGGTGCTGGGGTACCAAAGCCTGGCACCTGATTCAAGCTTCTCAGCTGAATCTTGAATTCCCTCAGCTATAAGTTCATGCACGTTGATTTCTCCACCTTGTACTAGGCAATGTACCATAGTTGCTCGATTAATATTTACCTCTGAATTATTTGCAGCTGGGAGAATAGACCTCCTCACGAGTTCAAACCACCCCTTGGCTTCTGGGCTAAGGTCTCCCCTCTTGATGAACCGGGGTCTCCCATCTCCATACCTCTCCCAGTCAGCAGCTATAATACAGATGTCAGTCACTATCTCAGTGAGCTCATCATTATCTTGGCTTTTACTTATCCTTGCATGATAGCTAGGCTCATCAAAGTGTGGTGATTTTCAGGTGAAGAGTTCTTATTATAGCATTTGGGCTGAAGTCTACCTCCTTTCCCCTTACATAGCTTTTGAAGGTTGGGGCTCTGGTTTTGTCTTCTCTGACCACATTTGCGTAGAACTCTTTGATGAGGTTTGCATTGATCTTCCCCTCTGGATTGGTGAGCAATTGCCACCCTCTTTCTTCAATCTTCTCCCGAATCTGTGGGCATTCGTCTTCATTGATTTGGAAGGTTAACTCGGGCAGTATCTTTTTGAGCTTTATCCGCTCAAATTCTCGTTCATGGAAGGCAGTCTTGAATCTCTTCTCGTCGAAGGGAATGTTCTCCGTTGGTTCCTTCCTCTTCTGCCTCTTGGAGCTTGATGATGCCATGAATGAAGTTAAAGCAAAAAAAGGGGTGTAGTGAAGAGAAGAGATGTGGGATTTAGAGAGTGGGAAGTTGAAGAATTGGTTGCTGGAAAGTGAGGTGCAAGGGGTATGAATTTCGAATATGGAGATGGTGTGGATTTGATTCACTTATATAGAGAAGTGATGAAGAGATGAAAGGTGTAGATTGATGGGATTGGTGTATGATGAACGGATGGGGTTTTATATGGAGTAAGCACAAGGATTCTCAACTTTATGATGGAGTTGGTTCGCTTTCCAAGTTTGTTCTTCCTCCAATGTTGCATGGCAACCATTCCCAATGCATTCCCCCTTGAGGCACGTGTGTAGTGCCCTCTTCATGAAGTGGCCGAACCTTTCCCATTAAATTGTCCAATCAATCTCTTTCAATGCTCCTTTCCTTTCCCTATAAAGATCAAATAAGAAAAGTAAGAAATATCATAAAAAAAATCAATTTAGATTTTTACGGCTAAAATAATAAAGAGAAGAAAAGATTAGATTGTTTATTCATGAACTTCAACTAACTAACTAACTGTGTATCCCTTTATGCATTTTGGTGGCACCATGGGGTGACACCAAACTTAGTTTAAAGCATTGTGATGAAAAGTTCTGTTCAAAGCTCCAAGACTAGAATGCTCTCTGTTGCATTCATGCTTTCTTGGTATGTTCTTTGTTTTCTTGGTCAGTTTCTTGGGAGAGTTTGAAGACATTGAAGCTGAGTTGTTCATCATGGATCCTCAATATTAGCTCCCCTCGTTCCACGTCTATGAGTGCTCTGGCTGTAGCTAGGAATGGTCTTCCCAATATGATTGGGTGAGTGTGACTCTCTTCCATGTCCAAGATGACAAAGTCTGTGGGAAGAAAGTATTTCCCTACCTCTAACAACACGTTTTCCACCACCCCTCTTGCTTGTTTTTGAGTTTTGTCAGCCAGCCTGATGACTACATCTGTGGGCAATATCTCATTGATCTGCAGCCTCTTCACCAGGGATAGAGGCATTAAGTTGATGCTTGCTCCCAAATCGTAGAGTGCTCTATCAAACATTGTTTCTCCTATGGCACAGGGGACATGAAAACTCCCTGGATCTTTTTTTTTTGTAGGCAACTGCGGTTGAATGAGGGCACTACACTCCTTGTTCATCACTATAGTTTGGCCTTCCTTGAGTGAGCTTTTCCTGGGAAGCAACTCCTTCATGTACTTGATGAATGCAGACATTTGTTGGATAGTCTTGATGAATGGTATGTTCACATGCAGAGATGCAAATAAGTCAAGAAATCTTGAGTATATTCTCATCTCCACAGCTCCCTTGAGCAGTTGGGAAAAAGGTGCATAGAGTCTCAGCAACTCCTGTTTTGAGATTTCTGGTTCTTGGTAATCTTTTTCCACCTCCTCTACTGAGGTATCTTCAGGTTGTTCTGACAGCTTGCTTGGTTTGTCCTCAGTCTCCTTATCACTTATAGTGACCATCTTGCAATCTTCCCATCTTACCTTCTTTGTTTCACCTCTCGGATTCTTCTCTGTGTCACTTGGGAATCCATCTGTGGGTTTGGGAATTTGCTCAGAGAGATATCCTACTTGAGATTCCAACCTCTTGATTGTGTCTCCCTGGTTCTTGAAACTGGCTCGCACTTCCTCCTTGAAGACCTTGTTGTCTTGAATCTCCTTGCTTAGGCCTTCAAGTAGATTCTCAATCCTTGAGATTCTTTCATCAAATGATGACAGGTCAGGCTGAGTAGGGTTATTCTGGCCTTGATATGAATGTGGGGAGGTGTTGTTATGGGGGTGTTGATATGATCTAGATGTGAAGTGTTGGGTGGCTGCATTGTTTGGATTTGGGTGTCTTTGATCAAGGCTTTGGTCTTATTGATTTCCCCACCCAAAGTTTGGGTGATTCCTCCATCCAGGGTTGTAGGTCTTGGAGTATGGATCATGGTTTTGCCTAGGTGAATTTCCAATGTAGTTGGCTTGCTCCTGACTACCCTCTGCTTCTTCATTCACTCCTTCTTGGGTTGTTGATGAAGTGGAGACTGCTGCTACTTGGTTCCTCTCCATCTTCTTGGTGAGGTTAGCCAGCTGCTGGGTAATGAGCTTGTTTTGGGCCAGCAGAGCATCTACATTGTTTAGCTCCATTACTCCTCTTGTGTTCCCTCTTTTGGAAGCATAGAAGTAGTCGTTCTCTGCTACTGTTTCAATGACATCTATGGCTTCCTCAATAGTCTTCTTCTTGTTCAAAGATCCTCTGGATGAATGGTCTACGGCCTTCTTTGACTCATATGAGAGCCCTTCATAGAAAATGTGCAGCTGCACCCATTCGTTGAACATATCTGGTGGGCACCTCCTTGTTAAGTCTTTAAACCTCTCCCATGCTTCATATAGAGTCTCACCATCTTGTTGTCTGAAAGTTTGGACCTCAGCTCTCAGCCTATTGATTCGTTGAGGAGGGTAAAATCTTGCTAAGAATTTATTCACCACGTCTTCCTAAGTTATCAAGCTCTCCCTTGGGAAAGACTCCAGCCACTTAGCTGCCTTATCCCTGAGTGAGAATGGAAATAAGAGCAATCTATAGGCGTCAGGATGAACACCATTAGACTTCACTGTGTCACATATTCTCAGGAAGGTGGTTAGATGTTGATTGGGGTCCTCTTGGACACTCCCTCCGAACGAACAGTTGTTCTAAACAAGGGTGATGAGCTGTGGCTTCAGTTCAAAATTGTTGGCATGGATGGTTGGGTTTTGAATGCTACTTCCACAGTTCCCTGGGTTTGGATTGATGTAAGAGCCTAAAACTCTTCTATCCTCCCCAGCATGATTTGCTCCACCTCCTCTGCCATGGTTGTGAGCCTCTTCTTCATGATGGTTTTCTATGTTTTCTTCCATGTTTGGTTCAAAGTATTCCTCAAAGTGTTCCTCCTCTTCTTCACCACCAATTACACGTTTTTCTCTTGCCTCCCTCCTTAGTCTAAGGAAGGTTCTCTCAGGTTCAGAATCAAAGGTAGTTGAAGCCCCGCTTCTTCTCCCTGTCATACAACCAACAAGTACAAGCAAAGAGAATAGGTGCAGAAAGTATATCTGTCAGAATTACTGTTAGTGTGAGTGATGCAATATATCAAACAGTTAGTGGGTTAGTGAGATGAATAGTAAATAAAAAAGAAAAAGTAAGGGGGAAGGGAAGAAGTTATCTAAAACAGAAAGTAAATGACTCAAACAGAAATTTAAATCAAACAAAAATAAAATGCTCAATCTAGTTATCCTCCAATCTAATCATTGTTGATGCACAATCAATCCCCGGCAACGGCGCCATAAACTTGATGCACGAAAAACTTGTCTCACAACAAATTCCCTTCGGCAAGTGTACCGAATTTGTCGTCAAGTAAAAACTCACAATAGAGTGAGGTCGAATCCCACAAGGATTGATTGATCAAGCAACTTTAATTAGAGGACTATTCTAGTTGAGTGAATCCAGAATTTGAGTTGAGAATTGCAGAAAATAAAATGGCGGGAAGGTAATTGACAGGAAAGTAAATGCTAGAATTATAGATCTGAAAGTAAATGACGGAAGGTAAATTGCAGAATTGTAAATGGGAATGGGGGAATTACTCATTAAAGTAAATAACAGAAATTAAAGAGAATGGTTAAGATCAGAAATGGGGAGTTCATTGGGCTTAGGAGATGTTGCATTCTCCGGATCAATTTCATTTTCATCTCTTCCTCAATCAATGCACTCATTAATCTCCTTGGCAATCTTAAGTGATTGAATTACAATTTCTTGTAATTCAATCTCTCAAATCTTGATCAATAACCAATTCCTTGGTCAATTGCTCATGAGAAGAGATAAAGTATGGTCACTGATTATACCACAAGCATTTCCCAAACCAAGTGTTGAGAGGATTACTTTGGCTCAGGAAGTTAGTGGTGTTAACGTTCAGTGAAAATATGGGTTCGAGAACGTTAGTGACAATCACTTTTTTACTAACGTTCCTCACCAAAGTTAAAGGCCACGTTAACCTCAACGTTAGTGGCACAAACGTTGCCACTAACGTTTCCACTATGTCCTTCGCACACGTTATTGGGACTCAACTTTCCCAATAACGTTGAGAAGCCTCCCCCTTCCCTACGTTAGAGCCCACGTTAACTTAGTTAACGTGGCTCTTTTAACGTAGGCTTGCCATCCTTCGAGAACGTTAGTGACACTTACCATTGTCACTAACGTTCCAAATTACCCCTATTTTCCACGTTAGAGTCCACGTTAACTAGGTTAACGTGGCTTCTAACGTGGCCTTACTAGCCATCTCAAACGTTAGTGACAAAGTTGAGTGTCACTAACGTTAGCTCATCCTTCCCTTATCCACGTTAGCTTCCACGTTAACTAAGTTAACGTGGGAGTTAACGTGGCTCATGATGGCATGTGTGGCTCCTTCCAACGTTAGTGACAATGTTGGGTGTCACTAACGTTGGCGATCACCTTCTTTCTTCACGTTAGCTTCCACGTTAACTAGGTTAACGTGGGAGTCAACGTGGCTCATTGGGGCTTGTGTTCTTCCAATGTTAGTGACAATGTTGGGTGTCACTAACGTTGTCGACCACTTTGTTCCTTCACGTTTGCTTCCACGTTAACTAGGTTAACGTGGGAGTTAACGTGGCTTAATGTGCTTTGGCCAACGTTAGTAACAATGTTGAGTGTCACTAACGTTGGCTCCCCCCTTCCTTCTTAACGTTAGAGGCCACATTAACTAGGTTAACGTGGACTCTAACGTGGCCACTCATGATCTTGGTTCAACGTTAGTGATAATGTTAAGTGTCACTAACGTTGGCTCTATTTCTTAACATGGGCAATGATGGCTTCGAGAACGTTATTGGCAATCACTTTTCTCATTAACTTTGCAAGTTACTCCCATTCCACGTTAGTGCAACTAACGTAGCCACTAATGTGGTTCTTCTTTGCTTCCTTTGTCCTGAAATTAAGCAATAAAGTGCATCAAAGTTCTAGTCCAAGTCATGGAAAATGCAACTTCCAATTTGTCCTTAAATTCATGCAAAATCCTCATGAAATCATGTAAAATGCACAATGCATGCTTGAATCAAGATGTAAGTGAATATCTACCCAAAACTAGCTTATTTCATAAGGAAATGTATGAAACTACCCTAAAAACAGTAAAGAAAAGGTCAGTGAAACTGGCCAAAATGCCCTGGCATCAATACTGTAAACGAGATACGTGTTAAAATAATGCGTTTATTGTGTAAACGAGATACAGTAAGACAAATTTCCAATTTCTATAAAAGGATGTACAATCCTTGGCATTCTCCATATACATTTCATATCTTCTTCTCTCCCGTTTTTCTTACAAAAAGTAGGCAAACATGTCCAGTAATAGCGGATACGAAGTTGTCTGTGTGTATCCCAATTGTCATATGAGAAACAGCGACAATGAGGTGATATTTGAGTGTGAGAATCCGTTACTATTGCGCACTCGGCGCGTAAGTTTGTTGTCTGAATTGAAAAGTTTGATATTGAGCAACCTTGGTGGCACATGGAGAGGAGAGATCGGAAGGGTGGGGTATAGGTTGCTAGCACCGTTAGGTAATGGAGTTTTCCATTTTCGACTATTTCGGCTCCTCAGCGACGAGCATGTGCGACTCATGTTCGACATCCATGGGAGAATCATGGCGGAATAAGTGATGAAGCTTTCCGCCGAGGTTGGTGATGTTGGTGGTGGTGATTCTGTACGCTTGACATTTGTGTAGGATGACTCACCTTTCGCACCACCACCGATTCATATTGCCATACCAGTGGAAGACATGAAGATGGGTAAGGAAGACTCCGACGAAGAGTACGTTGTGGATAGCAACGATAGTTATTCCTCTAAAGATGATGATGAGGAGGAGTTTGTACCAGAGACGCCGGCTGAGGCAGCGATGCAATATGTTTTGCCTCCCCTCCCACCCGATTCCGGTGCTATCAAATGTACCAAGTCACTATCATACATTGGATCTGGACGCCATGCATGAGAAATCTCCATTTTCCAATATCAGGGAAGAGAATTACAACCTAGATGATGGGGTTGAGTTTTGGGTTGGCCATAGATTCAAATGCCGAGATGCAGTAATATAGGGTGTGAAGAATTATAGTATTCACAGAAGTACTGAGTACCGAGTGGTGGAATCGGACCGATTAGAGTACCATGTGCATTGTCGTCAAGTTACAAATGGATGTCCATGGAGTATCCGTGTTGCCCTCCGACAGAACCTTGGATACTAGTGAGTTCAAGTTTAATTGAGGCGTACTTACTCATTTATGATTGCTATATGTTGAGTAGTTTTCAACCATGGATGTTTTATTTCATTAGGGAGGTCCAGAGGGTTGGTGGAGCGCATAGTTGTCTAGCACCCACCATGTCCCAAGACAATCGACAACTAGATAGCAGCCTCATCTGCAAGGTCATCCTGCCATTGATACAGACGAACCTATCCGTCAGCATCCCTGTCCTGCAAGGTGCAGCCTGGCAGAGCTATCACTTCAAATCCTCCTACAAAAAGGTATGGATGGCGAAGGAAAAGATTAAAAACACATAAACAATTGTTATCTCGCAGCCATAGGATACATGAAAATTTCTCGTTCAGGTGGACACCACTGAAAAAATCTCTAGTATATCCAGGACTCCAACAGCGGAGTGTAGCCGGCGATGTCTGTGGTGCCTCGGTATATTGCAGAGCATAGTGAGTAGTATGTCCTGGTAAGCACCGCCGAGCTCCAAGACAATACACGACACCACCCAAAGTCCTGCAATAGTGGCAGCCAATGCAGATGGACGAAGTTGTTTGACTTGTCCGTCATCAGGTAGCCTACGATTAGTAACAAGATGTAATACCTCGCATACTGTCGAAGTGTATCCGGGTCATCGGTCGGTGGCATATGGCGGATATGGTCCCACATCCATACAAGCTTTAGCGAGAATGACTCCTTCCTTTGAGCCCCCTGCTGTGGAACCACTGGAGGCCTGGCACTAAGCAGTCGCTCCACCATCTCCCATGTCTCGGTGCCGTGCCACTTGAGGAAGTCACAAAAGTACCCCTAACTGGGTCCCCGTGTGCGCGTAACCCAAGGTGGTACGCCATGTCTTGTAGGGTGATGGTGGCCTCACCCCACGGCAAATGGAACGTGTGGTTCGCCGGACGCCATCGCTCCACGAATGCCGTAATCAGGGAGTTGTCGAATACTAAATCCATGAGAGGCACCATATCACCGAATCCAGCCTCCTTCAAATACGGGACGATGGCGTCCAGTGGAGGAAGCGTGTGTGACACTCGCCGGGAAGGAGTAGGCGAAGCCTGACAAAGAAAAATATTTTACAATTATTAAAAAGTAAAATTAAAATTTTTTTCTAGGTCCATCAACATAAACTGTCTTAACTAATACACATTTTCTGATTGCGTTACGTGAAATTAAAATATTCAATAAGGTAATTAATTATCTAACTACGAAACTTTGAGTTAACTTAATAATCTAATTATCATACTTGACTAGTTACTAACTAAATTAATAAATTAAGACACGTGTGACCCCTAAACTAGACTCCACAAATGAAAAATATCTACTCCAACATTTAAACTCTAAATTAATAATTATATAGTTAACAATTTAATTACCAAAAAATCATAACCACAACCCTAGAATTACTATTTTCTATCAGTGACCTATTCCTAAGGATACAAGTTGTATTCTAGTTCTTGACAAATACCCTAACCATGACTATACATACATGGGATTATATAAAATAATAACCACATTCCTAGAATTAATAATTTCTACCAGTGACCTATTCCTAATCGTTGTAATTGTATTCGAGTTCTTCGCAAGTACCCTAACCATGGCTCTACATCTATGGGATTACATAAAATTCAAGATAATAGAACTAACAGCCAAGTCATCTGTCCTAGCATAGTGCCATGTCGTATTCAGCTAGTTGATGTTCTGATCATGTGCATCTTCATATTACTCGATAATATGATCAGAAAGGGTTAAAAGAGAAAAGAAAGTGGTCGAAAAGTTCGAATTGGGATCCGGAAACTTGCTGTCAACGAAATGTATATATAGATGTCCCCCAACTTTATCTCATTTACATTATAAACGAGATAAACTTGGGAAACGAATTTCAGTAATAATTTTTATAATTATTTATTTCAGTAATTAAAACATTTATTTTATTTATATAAATAAAAAATCACAAAATTTATCTTTCCATTAACACTCAACCAATTTTTCTTTAAAAAAAAAGATTATCCTTACCTTATCCACATACCTTTTTCCGACCACTACAAATAGACAAATAGTATACATAATTTTTTTTTGAAACAAGGGAGCTCAACATCGAGATGGAGCAAAACAGTAACAAAAAAGGCTAACACAAATAGAATCTAGCTAGTAGCTTACAGAACTAACCAACCCCAATGTCATCTTTTGCATAGCCATCAACAACACAAGGGGTCTTTATACCTCCACTCCTGGTAACTAAGAAAGGACATATCAATAATGTCTTCAACGCCTTTTTCTTTATTATGAAATATCCTCCTGTTCCTTTCCAGCCAAACGTTCCAGACTATCGCAAAATAGCAAATGAACCAATTTCTAGACTCCGCCTTACTACCGGTAGCGCCTGTCCAGCTTTGAAAGTGTTCATTCACAGTACCAGGAAAGGACCATTTCCGCCCGAGATTAACTAACCAAGTGCACCAAACATGCCAAATAAATTCACATCCAAGAAATAAGTGATGAACATTTTCAACGTCCTTTTTACATAGAGCACACAAATTATCTTTCTGATTAATTATGCACCCTACCAATCAAGACAAACCAAGCAAACAGCTCCACTCTTGGAGGAACTAAGCCTTTCCAGATAGTCTTGGTGAAGCTATAACTTGTTATGTCCTCTGGGAGTGTTTCCTCCTGCAACACATGCACAAATGAGTTAGTAGTAAAAATACCTTGTTTGTCAAACTTCCATACAAGCCTATCATCTCTATCAGCCGCTAGTTTAACGTGCAACTGATTCACACTTTCCAACTCCCATTGGAACAGCTCACGCCTCCATTGGAAGTTCCATATCCACTCTAACCCATCCTAGAACCCACAGTCCCCAATGACCGATCCTTTTTGGATTGAAACCGAGAAGAGTCTTGGAAACCTATCCTTTAGAGCACCACCACATAGTCAAACATCCTCCCAGAACCGGGTTCTTCTACCATCACCAACCTCCATGGTAAGTCCTGTGATCATCTTGTCTCCCCCAACCAACAAAAGGGAGATACGGTCGTTTCTAACTACCTCGCCAATCATTCTATGGAGCACGTCAACAACAAGTACAAAAAGGAATGGAGATAGTGGGTCACCTTGTCTCAAACCTCTTTCCATCAAAAATGGCTTTGTGGGTGAACCATTTATCAACACTGACATAGAAGCTGTGCCCACGCATTCCATAACCCAAGCCCTCCATCTTCTCCCAAAACCCATCTTCTGTAGTACGATGTCCACAAAACTCCACTTAACTCTATCATATGCCTTCTGAAAGTCTAGCTTGATGATTGCTGCCTCCTTTTTCCTTAATTTGAGCCAATGCACAGTTTCACATGCAATAAGTGCACCATCATGAATTTTTTGATCTTTGACAAATGCACTCTGAGTCTCCCCAACCAGCCTTGGCATCACGGTTCTCACCCTCCTAACCAACACCTTAGAGATCACCTTATATACACATCCAACCATACTAATCGGGCGAAGGTCCTTGATTTCCTTGGCCCCAATAAACTTAGGAGCCAAAGCAACCCAAGTGGTATTAGCGTCCTTAGGTAACTTGGCTGTCTGAAAGAAAGCAATCATAGCTGCCGTAAACTCAGGCCCAATCTCATCCCAACACTTCTTGATAAAGTTCATGTTGTACCCATCATTGCCTGGTGCTTTAGACGATTCACAGTCCCACACTGCCTCTCTAATCTCTTCAACTGATGGCAACACCTCTAGCTCCACGGACTCCTCGTCAGATATCATAGTCACCAATCCATCCCTGAAGCCCACCCTAGGAGACTCCTCTTGATGATACAAATTCTTGTAAAAATCCCTGATAGCAATCTTTATTCTAACTGAGTTCCTAACCAACCTCCCATTAATCATCAAAACATCAATCCTGTTATTCCTCCTTCTAGCGGAAGCTATCTGGTGGAAATACCTGGTGTTTTTGTCCATCTCCTTTGCATGCCTAGATCGTGACATCTGCTTCCAGTGCATCTCTTTTCGTACATACCATCTCTTGCAGCAGGTAACCAACGCCTTCCTTCTTGCCTCCACTGTTCCATCATACACCCCACTACTTACTTTGTCATCCAACTTCTGTATCTCTTCCTCAAATTGCAGAATTTTGTTATCCATGTTCCCAAAATTGACCGTGTGCCATTTTTCCAGAGGAGCTGTCAAAGCCTTCAATTTGTCTGTAAAGTTTATCTCCCCTAAACCCCTCCATTCCTCTTTAACCATTCTTAGGAAACCTTCATGAGTAAACCATGAGTCAAGACTTCTAAAAGGTCTTGGGCCGTCTCTCATCTTAGTATCTTCCATTATCAACGGACAGTGATCTGACAAACCACTTGGTCCTCCTCTTAACTGAGTCTCTGAGAATTCCTCAACCCATTCGAGGCTGACCATCACTCTATCAATCCGACTACATGAGCAGCCTCTAAACCACGTATACTTACGGTCATTAAGCGGTAAGTCCACCAAGTGCATATCCTGTATCCAAGATTTAAACTCTTCAGCAGCTACAGTTAAACTACCAGTATCTTTTCTTTCCTCTATATGGACAATTTCATTAAAGTCCCCCATGAAGCAGCACGGGACCTGACATAAACCAGCAACATAGCTCAACTCCTCCCACACAACAAGTTTCTTCTCTCTGACATGAGCACCATAAACCAAAAAGAATGCACAATTGAAATTATTCTTTAATAAGACCCCTTCAACACACAGTCATCTCTCCCCTTTATAACAATTATTCATCTTGAACATGAAATCATCCCACATTAACAACAACCTACCCGAAGCACCATCGGATGCAACATATTCCCAACTTACACTATTACAGCCCTAGAGACGTGCAACATCAAATCTCGTCACAACATGTTTTTTAGTTTCAACCAGCCCTAGCATATTCAATCTATTCTTCGTCTTCAAGTCCTTAACCATTCTCGACTTCCCATCACCCCCAACCCCCTAACATTCCAAGAACAAAAAATCATTTTAGGATATTATTACACACCTTTTTGGAGTTTTTGGGTCTGCTTCGCCTTGCTTTCACCTTCTGTTTTGCCAACCTTTTTTGAGCATTTTCCTCATTCTGGGCTTGGAGAATGGCCATTATATCCCCTTCTTCGTCATACAGAATTGCGCCGGATTCCACTGCTAGATCCCAAGTCCTTTTATTTTCCAGCATTTGCTCCTCCAACGTTGAACTCAGATTGTCACTCGTTCCCCCAATATTTTCAACATCTACTCCCTCCCTAGCAGCCCCAGCACCTTCATCCCTTCCCTGGGCCAAGCTCTCCCTGCTTGCCAATGAACCTGTACGTTCTTTAACATCCAAGTCATGAATCCCACGTTTCTGTGCCCAGGTCCTCATTCCAGTCTCCCTAACCACCTCGTTATCATCCTCAACAATCGTGGTCTCAGCCACTTCCCTTTCATCACTTGTCTCCCCTATCCCTTCGTTTTCGTCAGTATCGTGCATGTCCCCTCCCCCGGCCCTTGTTGCCGACCCCTGAATTTCCTTCATCTCAGCTTCCTTGTCATTCAACCTGTCTCCATCAGCCAGCCCAATCGACCCCTCCTCAGCCTTTCTCTTCTCTAGTGAATCACCTAACCGCACTACTTCTTCAGCGGCGCAAGTCACCGTGCCAAAGAGGGGCGAGCAGCCACCAACACCAGGTGTCATGGCTATATCCCCACTGTTCGCCACTCCGCCCTCTCCATCTCGCCGTGAGCATGGGTGCCCGTTCGTCGCAGCAACCCCATCTCCATAGACCTTCCCTGGAACAGCTACGCAAGGATTGGAGAACCTTGCACCAGCGCTGATTGCTGAAGCCCGACCCGGTTGGAAGGAGCCTAGCCCACCAGCAGCTCCTGATCCAGTGCCTGTTTCAAATGGGTCAGCTGGGGGATTAGGGCCCAATTGGAGAACCTTCCCTGGAACAGCTACGCACGGATTGGAGAACCTTGCACCAGCGTTGATTGCTGAAGCCCGACCCGGTTGGAAGGAGCCTAGCCCACCAGCAGCTCCTGATCCAGTGCCTGTTTCAATTAGGTCAGCTGGGGGATTAGGGCCCAATTGCAATAGCAACCCCTTGTTGTAGCAACTAGTGTATCTGGCCCAACTTTCATAAGAGCCTGAACTTTTTCTTTTTCCCCCTTTGACACCCGCTCGCAACCCACTTAGTCTGCTCACAAGAATTCCAGATTGAGTCCTTTCCGAATCGTCCTCATCACTCACTAGATCCCCTCCCACAAAATTAGCCCTGTCTTTAATTTCCTCTTAATTAGAATTAGATGGTACCATATTCATGGGGTTGTGATTTGAATTGTCATAATTCCATTCATTCAAAATTTCTTCTGAAATTACCATTCTGTCCTTATCTTCTTCACCATCTTTCGTCACCATCGTTAACAGCTCCACCGCGTCATCCCTGAACTCCTGTATGTCTGTTCACCGTGCCAATTTTATAACATTTTCTGTTAAGTCAAGTGTTGCACCATTCAATTGTTGTTTGCTGCTTGTACCTCCATCATCCATACTTACCAGCTTACACCCCAGGCCGTATGTTTCTCGTCCTACCTCTTTTACCAGAACATCAAAACCACTGAGACCTACTGTAATATGAATCCATTCATTGATTACATCCAGCATGCTTGTATCGATTTGCACATGTCCAACACTAAAGGAATTGCGCGATTCCGTTAAATTATCACACCCGACTACTTTCCCCCATTGACCTCCTATCATTTTGAAGGTGTTCGCTGACCATACATGTAGAGGAACTCCAAAGCATTCCAACCACACTCTCCTTGTTTCACTCCTCTCCGCCTCCTCCCATCTCCATACGCTATGGAAGATTTGTAGAAGACTATTCATTTTAAAAGTGTAGGTTTCTTCGGCACTCAGCATAGAATCAAAAGTCAGTAGGGCTTTATATGCACCTAGCTCTCGTACTTGGATGACTTGAGGCATATTTATCTCGATCATATCCTTCAAAGAACAAAAATCAATGGCCTTTGTCATCCCTCCTATTAGACTTCTCTGCAACCAATCGAGATTTTCTTTTGCCACCGTTACCTCGATCTTCTTCTTAGTCCCCCCCTTTACATTGGGATCTTGTTCTTTTTTCTCCTTTCTGACCTCCAAAGTATTCAACTGCACGTCGCTAGCCTCTTCGCGCTTTGGCTGCCGACCCAACTTGTTCCGATCATCTTTTCCTCTCTGAGGACTCTTTGTGTCCTTCGTACTCGATATCCTTCTGTACTTTGCTTCCCCCACGAACACAACTTTTCCTCTCAACTTCATACGATTCATTTCCTTTATTGCCTTCAAAGCCCCACCCTTCGTAGTATATATGAACGCAAAAATGTATATGTTATCACCTTTTTGTTTGCGTGATAAGTATATGTCATTTATACGTCCAGTCCAATTGAACAGCTGAAAAAGTTCTTTCTTTGAGATGTCTTGAGGAAGGTTATCCACGAAGATGGAAAAAGAATCATGCTCCAGCCGTCGATGCTCTTCTCGATTCCAAATTCTCGAATCATTGCCATGTTTCCTATTCCTACCCCTCTCTGTGTTTCCCACCATGCTCTCTCTCTCTCTCATCTCTGATATACGTGTTAGTTATTTCTGTGAAAAATATTAACAACCAAATAGTATACATAATATTCAGTAACTCAGTAAGAGTTATAATTTAATGAAATTGGTTTAATTATTCTGTTAGTACTTATAGTTTTACTAAATTTTTAATTAGATTTTTATATTTTTTTCTTTTCAATTGTTTCTTTATAATT
>NC_029793.2:41887596-41893582 GCF_000816755.2 Arachis ipaensis | reverse complement strand
TTTTTAGATTAAAAAATACCTAATTATAAAATTAAAAAAAAATGTAAGAATTCAATTAAAAAAATTTATAAAATTTAATTAACAATTTAATAAAATTATAAAGATGAAAAGATAATTAAACTATAAGAATGAAATTCTGTAAAAGTAAAAGGTTTATTAACTTTTGAATTGGTACGAGAGCATTGTGCATAGAAGATAATCTTATATTGGTTTACGAGTTAGCAAACATCGACAATCAATAACTTTGCATAGACTATATTTTTATCAACTTATAGTCACCTTACACTCCATCAACAGTTTAAAAAATGGGATTAAATAGTTCACTTTTGAATATATTTAAAAAGGAGAGTTACTCTAAGGGCATGTTGACGTGTTTGGTTTAAGAGGATTTTAGATAGGAAGAAGTGGTTTTGGAGAGTTAAACTTCATTCATGAGTTTAATTATTTGGAGAACAAGGATTCTGAAAGTTTTTATTAACCCGCTAAAACTCTTCCGAATTCCCTTTGTTTTCAAGTTCTCCAAATCGAAAGTTTTATGATAATTAAATTTAAATTATTTTTTTATTCTTAATGAATTATGTTTTGGTCCAACTCAATAGGAGTCAGGAGTCTACCAAGCAGACATGCACACTTTTCGTATGGGTAGATAATGCATGAGCATTACAGACATCTTTTTTTATTGATTTATGTAGTGAATGATTGATTTTCTGAGAGGAATTAGATATTTTATGCTTGGATCGAAGCTACTTTGAGTGTTGTTGCCTTTTATTGATTTCAGATAGCATTTGAGTGAAGATCGGGCAGAATTCATGAAAAAGTAAAGCAAAAAATTGTCCCCTACCATGTTGGCGCTAAACGCTACATCACTAGCGTTTAGTGCTGGACCCTTAAAGCTCACCATTCCGCTCCCTTCAGGCAAGGTGGCGCTAAACGCCACATCACCGGTGTTTAGTGCCAGGACCTTGGGACGTGCACGTAACTCCCTGGATGTGTGGCGCTAAATGCCACATCACCGGCATTTAGCGCTGACAACGAATCAGCAAGTAGTCCTCACGTTCTCCTTGAAGCCAGTAGCATGATTCCTTCCTTTAGATTTAAATTCAAATAAATAAATAGAAAAGATACTAGTAGGTTTTAATTTAAGTTTGTATCAATTAGGATTAGGACTATAAAAGGGAGGAGATTTGTCCTGCGGGGCTCTCTCTTCTATTCTCCTCTTCAGCAATTTTCAGTTTTACACTTTTAGGATTTTCTCTGCACCATGCGTAACAAAGTCTCCATTGTTAATGTTAGGAGCTCTGTTTATTTTGATGGACTAATACTACTATTTTTCTACTTTTGATTAATGCATTGATTTCTATTCAAGAATTGATTTCGTTCTTCATCCTAAGGATTAGAGTATATTGGAAAATAACCCTAATCTAAATTGAATCCCTTTGAATCTTGAAAAAGTTAAATCATTGGAATTAAATCTTGAAACCTTTTTCTCATAATTTATTATCTGGATTTGATGTCATATGTGACATATAATCGGATTATTTATGGGTTCTTGAGAATTGTGTGGTCTTTAAACCAGATTTCAAACTTATTTTTTTAACACAATTAATCGATTAAGGAATTGACGGTTAATTAGGTTAGAAGAGATTGAATTGCCAAGGGATTGAAATTCAATCACCTAGTGTTTGCTATGAATTAAATCTTTGTATGATCAAGGTAGATGACAATAGTTGTTAATTTGAAAATCTAAACATCTCCAAAGCCTTAATGCTCTTCTCATATTAACCTCTTCACGCATTTACTGTCTATTTTCTTTAATTTAGTGACTTTTATGCTATTTGCTATTCAAAATCCTCAATTGTTGCTTGTCTGAATAGAGTAATCAGTCAATCATTGCTTACTTAATCCATTAATCCTCGTGGGAATGATAACCCCATCCCATGGTATTACTTGATACGATCTGGTATACTTGTTGGTAGTTTGTGGTGTGAAAATTTCGCATCAAGTTTTGGCGCCGTTACTGGGATTAATTGTGATTAACAAACTACCAGTTGGTTGATTACCTTGATTAGACCCTTTCTTTTTGTTTATTTTGTTTCATTTTAGTTTAATTTATTTTTTGATATTTTAATTTAATTCAATTTTCTTCTCTTTTCGAGTTGCTCACAGAGGTTCTCTTTACTGTGACATTGAGAATCCCAATTCTTCTTATTTTCTGAGTGTTTATGCAGAAAAACAAGGACGAAGAACTTGTTCTTCACTATGACCTTGAGATTAAAAGAAATCTTAGGAGACGAAGGCAACAAGCTAGAGCTCAGAGAATTGCAAAAGATCTCAGGGATGAATCTTAAGAGGAAATTGAAGTCAGAATGGCAGATAATAATGATCATGATGTTGTCAACAATCCCAATAATGTCCAACTAGTAAGAAGAACTCTGTGGTCGTATACTAACCCCAATCCTGGGAATTGTGTGAGAAGCATTGTGGCACCAGTTGTGAATGCCAACAATTTTGAACTGAAACCTCAATTGACTATCTTAGTTTAGCAAAACTTCCAATTCATTGAGAGTCCTCAGGAGGGCCCCAACTTATTCATCTTTAATTTTTTGAGGATTTGTGATACGGTCAAGACCAACGGAGTTCCTGTTGATGTCTACAGGTTGTTACTTTTTCCATTTACTGTGAGGGACCGGGCTAGTCAGTGGCCCGAGGCACAACCCAATGGAAGTATTACAACTTAGGAGGATTTGGTCTGTAAGTTCATAACCAAATTCTTTTCGCCTTAAAGGTTGACTAAGCTGAGAATAGACATTCAGACTTTCAGACAGTTAGATGGCGAGTCTCTCTATGAAGCTTGGGAGAGGTACAAGGCCATTATTAGAAAGTTCCCTCCAGATATGTTCTCAGATTGGGTGCAGTTGCAGATTTTTTTTATGGAATCACTTAAGCTTCGAGACTCTCATTGGATAATTCTGCAAGAGGATCTTTGCACATGAAGACCACTAATGAAGCCCTGAATTCGATAGAGATGGTGGCTAACACTACAACAAATTCAGGCTGAGGCAACCCTTTAAAAACGTTGCCTATAATAAGAAAAAGTTTTGTCTTTGATCAAAGGCAACACTTTCCAACAAAACGCAACGCTTTTTGGGGGTTGGCTATACGGCCGTTACCTTAGGTCTAAGGCAACATTTTTGTGCATCAAAGGGAACCCTTTTTATGGCAACCTTAAAAAAAGTTTCCTTTTCTACAAAAAAAAGCAACTTCACGAAAGGGTTGCCTTAGAAGACTCAAACATAACACTTTAGATAAGGATTTATGGCAACACTTTTTACGAGTTGTATTTTCTAATACATAAAGCAACACTTGTCCAGATTTTTTTAAGTTGTCTTTTCATATACCTAAAGCAACACTTGTATAAATTTTTTCTGGTTGTTTTTTAATATACCTAAAGTAACACGCCAAATTTTTTAAGTTGCCTTCTTCATATACCTAAAGCAACACTTGTCTATATTTTTTTAAGTTACTTTTTTCATAGAGTTAAAGCAACACTTATCTAAGTTTATTTGTAGTTGTCTTTTTCTAATACCTTAAGCAATACCTTATTGAATTTTTCTTAAGTTCTCTTTTTTTATATCTAAAGTAATATATTTTTTACCTTTGTTATATTTATATGACATTTGAAGGATATATAGCACACACTAACAATATTTAAATATTTAAATTCAATTTAATCAATAGAGAGAATAAGCTAATAATATATATTGCATATATATAGAAAGGTATTCCAATAAGTGTCAATTAACATACTTGCTAAGTTACCAAATTAAATAAATAATAAACATAAGTAAACAAAATACATATTTTTCTCATGATGAAATTGAATAAAAAAGAAACTAGTTTTTTCATTTGAAACAATAAAGGTTTTGTGCTTTACCATTGTGCCAAGAATCGCCTTTATCTCTTCAGAAAACTTCACCCAACCATAAGAAAGCTGCAATCAATCTAAATAGACAAAAAAAATATAGTCAAAACATCAGCTTAATGGTGCGCAGAAATTGTGATTACACTTTGATTATGTAAAATTCATCGCTCTTTCTTTCCCTGGTAATGGCGCCAAAAATATGATGCCCATACCATGGTTCACAACTTCGCACAACTAACCAGCAAGTGCACTGGGTCGTCCAAGTAATACCTTACGTGAGTAAGGGTCGAATCCCACGGAGATTGTTGGTATGAAGCAAGCTATGGTCACCTTGTAAATCTCAGTCAGGCGGATATAAAATAGTAATGGGGTTTTCGAAATTAATTAATAAAATAGGGATAGAAATACTTATGTAAATCATTGGTGAGAATTTCAGATAAGCGAATAGAGATGCTTTCGTTCCTCTGAACCTCTGCTTTCCTGCTATCTTCATCCAATCAGTCTTACTCCTTTCCATGGCTAGCTTTATGTGATACATCACCATTGTCAATGGCTACTTTTCATCCTCTTTGTGAAAATGGTCCGATGCGTTGTCACTGCATGGCTAATCATCTGGAGGCATCACCGTGGTCAATGGCTGCATCCCACCCTCTTGTGAAAATGGTCCAAATGCTCTGTCACAGCACGGCTAATCGTCTGGAGGCATCACCCTTGTCAATGGTTTCATCTTATCCTCTCAGTGAAAATGGTCAACGCACCCTGTCACAGCACGGCTATTCATCTGTCGGTTCTCAATCCTGCTGGAATAGGATTTACTATCCTTTTGCGTCTGTCACTATGCCCGGCAATCGCGAGTTTGAAGCTTGTCACAGTCATTCAATCATTGAATCCTACTCGGAATACCACAGACAAGGTTTAGACCTTCCGGATTCTCTTGAATGCCGCCATCATTCTAGCTTACACCACGAAGATTCCGATTAAGAGATCTAAGAGATACTCATTCAATCTAATGTAGAACGGAAGTGGTTGTCAGGCACGCGTTCATAGGGAATGATGATGATTGTCACGTTCATCACATTTAGGTTGAAGTGCGAATGAATATCTTGGAAGCGAAATAAGATGAATTGAATAGAAAACAGTAGTACTTTGCATTAATCTTTGAGGAACAGCAGAGCTCCACACCTTAATCTATGGAGTGTAGAAACTCTACCGTTGAAAATACATAAGTGAATAGAGGGTAGGCATGGCCGAGTGGCCAGCCTCCCATGGAGGTCTAGAGATCTAAAAGTGATCAAAAGATACAATCCAGGATCAAAAGATATCCAATACAATAGTGAAATGTCCTATTTATAATAAACTAGCTACTAGGGTTTACAGAAGTAAGTAATTGATGCATAAATCCACTTCCGGGGCCCACTTGATGTGTGCTTGGGCTGAGCTTGAGTGTTGCACGTGTAGAGGTCCTTCTTGGAGTTGAACGCCAGCATTTGTGCCAGTTTGGGCGTTCAACTCTGGTTTTGGATCCTTTTCTGGCGCTGGACGCCAGAATTAGGCAGAGAGCTGGCGTTAAACTCCAGTTTGCGTCGTCTATTCTTGGCCAAAGTATAGACTATTATATATTGCTGGAAAGCCCTGGATGTCTACTTTCCAACGAAATTGGAAGTACGCCATTTAGAGTTCTGTAGCTCTAGAAAATCCACTTTGAGTGCAGGGAGATCAGAATCCAACAGCATCAGCAGTCCTTCTTCAACCTCTGAATCTGATTTTTGCTCAAGTCCCTCAATTTCAGCCAGAAAATACCTGAAATCACAGAAAAACACACAAACTCATAGTAAAGTCCAGAAATGTGAATTTAACATAAAAACTAATGAAAACATCCCTAAAAGTAACTAGATCCTACTAAAAACATACTAAAAACAATGTCAAAAAGCGTATAAATTATCCGCTCATCACAACACCAAACTTAAATTGTTGCTTGTCCCCAAGCAACTGAAAATCAAATAGGATAAAAAGAAGAGAATATACTATGAATTCCAAACTATCAATGAAACATAGCTTCAATCA
>NC_029793.2:41884129-41887275 GCF_000816755.2 Arachis ipaensis | reverse complement strand
TTTTTTTTTTTGCTTTGGACCTTGAGTTTAACCGCTCAGTCTGAAGTTTTCACTTGACACCTACACGCCACAGGCACATGGTTAGGGACAGCTTGGTTTAGCCGCTTAGGCCGGGATTTTATTCCTTTAGGCCCTCCTATCCACTTATGCTCAAAGCCTTGTGATTCTTTTTATTTTCCCTTGCCTTTTGGTTTTAAGGGTTATTGGCTTTTTGCTCTTGCCTCTTGGTTTTAAGAGCTTTTGGCTTTTTCTGCTTGTTTTTTCTTTTTCTATTTTTTTCGCTATTTCTATTTTTTTTTCTGCAAGCTTTGTTCTTTGCTGCTTTTTCTTGCTTCAAGAATCATTTTTATGATTTTTCAGATTATCAAATAACATGTCTCCTAGTCATCATTCTTTCAAGAGCCAACATATTTAACATTCTTAAACAACAACTTCAAAAGACATATGCACTGTTCAAGCATACATTTAGAAAACAAGAAGCATTGTCACCACATCAATATAATTAAACTAAGTTCAAGGATAAATTCGAAACTCATGTACTTCTTGTTCTTTTGAATTAAAACATTTTTCATTTAAGAGAGGTGATGGATTCATAGGACATTTATAACTTTAAGACAAAGTTACTAACTACTAATGATCATGTAGTGAAGACACAAACATAGATAAGCACATAGAAAACAAAAAACAGAAGAAATAAGAACAAGGAATGAATCCACCTTAGTGATGGTGGCGTTCCCTTCTTGAGGAACCAATGATGTCCTTGAGCTCTTCTATGTCTCTTCCTTGTCTTTGTTGCTCCTCCCTCATTGCTTTTTGATCTTCTCTTATTTCATGGAGCATGATGGAGTGCTCTTGATGTTCCACCCTTAATTGTTCCATGTTGGCACTTAATTCTCCTAGGGAGGTGTTGATTTGCTCCCAATAGTTTTGTGGAGGAAAATGCATTTGAGGCATCTCCGGGATCTCATGGTGATGAGCTTCCTGCGCCTCTTGAGCTCCACGAATGGGCTCTCTTGCTTGCTCCATCTTTTTCTTAGTGATGGGCTTCTCTTCCTTAATAGGAATGTCTCCTTCTATGAAAGCTCCAGCTGAGTAACATAGATGGCAGATAAGATGAGGAAAAGCTAGCCTTGCCATGGGGGATGACTTTTCGGCTATTTTGTAGAGTTCATTAGAGATGACTTCATGAACTTCTATTTCCTCTCCAATCATGATGCTATGAATCATGATGGCCCGATCCACAGTAACTTCAGATCGGTTGCTAGTGGGAATGATTGAGCATTGAATGAACTCCAACCATCCTCTAGCCACAGGCTTGAGGTCCAATCTTCTTAGTTGAACCGGCTTGCCTTTGGAGTCAATCTTCCATTGAGCTCCTTCCACACATATGTCCATAAGGACTTGGTCCAACCTTTGATTAAAGTTGACCCTTCTAATGTAGGGGCGTTCATCTCCTTGCATCATGGGCAAGTTGAACGCCAACCTCACATTCTCCGGACTAAAATCTAAGTATTTTCCCCGAACCATTGTAACGTAGTTCTTTGGATCCGGGTTCTTAGTTTGATCATGGTTCTTGGTGATCCATGCATTGGCATAGAACTCTTGAACCATTAGGATGCCGACTTGTTGGATGGGATTTGTTAGAACTTCCCAACCTCTTCTTTGAATTTCATGTTGGATCTCTGGATACTCATTTCTTTTGAGTTTGAAAGGGACTTCGGGGATCACCTTCTTCTTGGCCACAACATCATAGAAGTGGTCTTGATGGGCTTTGGAGATGAACCTTTCCATCTCCCATGCCTGAGGTAGGTTTATGGGGAAGAGTGGATGGATGTGAGTGGTGAAGAGGTGATGGGGAAGAGAGATTGAGGTGATTGGTAAAGGGTTTTTGGGGAAGGGTGTTTATGAGATTGTGTGAAAGAGAGGTGAGAAGAAGTGAGTGGAGGTAGGTGGGGATCCTGTGGGGTCCACAGATCCTGAGATGATCCTGTGGGGTCCACAGATCCTGAGGTGTTCAAGGATTTATACCCTTGCACCAAATTAGGCATGCAAAATGCCCTTGCACGTAACTCTGGGCGTTCAGCGCCAGGTTGGTGCCCATTTTGGGCGTTCAACGCCCATTTACTGGCCATTTCTGGCGTTGAACGCCAGAACCATGCTTGTTCTGGGCGTTCAGCACCCAGATACTGCCCATTTTGGGCGTTCAGCGCCAGAACCATGCTCTGTTCTAGCGTTGAACGCCAGACAGATGCTTCCTCTAGGGTGTGATTTTTCTTCTGCTGTTTTTGATTCTGTTTTTAATTTTTTTGTTGGCATTCAGCTTCATGATTACACCAAAAAACTTGGTAGTTTGCTCTTCAGTAACATCCTCATTCTCTTCAGAAGAGGAATACTCATCAGAGCTCATGAAGGGCATAAGGAGGTTCAATGGAATCTCTATGGTCTCTAGATGAGCCTCGGAGTCCTTTGGTTCCTCAGAGGGAAGCTCCTTATTGATCACTAGACGTCCCAGGAGGTCTTCCTCATTGGGATTCACGTCCTCCTCTCCCTCTTTGGGTTCGGCCATTTTGGTTATGTCAATGGCCTTGCACTCTCCTTTTGGATTCTCTTCTGTATTGCTTGGGAGAGTACTAGGAGGGATTTCAGTGATCCTTTTACTCAGCTGGCCCACTTGTGCTTCCAGATTTCTAATGGAAGACCTTGTTTCATTCATGAAACTTACAGTGGCCTTGGATAGGTCAGAGACTAAGTTTGCTAAATTAAAAGTATTTTGTTCAGAGTTCTCTGTCTGTTGCTGAGTGGATGATAGAAAGGGTTTATTATTGTTAAACCTGTTTCTTCCACCATTATTAAAGCCTTGTTGAGGCTTTTGATTCTTCCATGAGAAATTTGGATGATTTCTCCATGATGAGTTATAGGTGTTTCCATAAGGTTCACCTAAGTAATTCACCTCTGCTATTGCAGGGTTCTCAGGATCATAAGCTTCTTCTTCAGGAGAAGCCTCTTGAGTACTGTTGGATACAGCTTGCATTCCATTCAGACTCTGAGAAATCATCTTGACTTGCTGAATCAATATTTTATTCTGAGCCAATATGGCATTCAGAGTATCAATTTCAAGAACTCCCTTCTTCATAGGCGTCCCATTA
>NC_029793.2:41882789-41883730 GCF_000816755.2 Arachis ipaensis | reverse complement strand
GTTTTCTTTAGGTGAATGGATCTACCTGTAGAAGTATCCAATGACATCTTTGATATCTCAGATAAACCATCATAGAAGATATCCAGGATGGTCCATTCTGAAAGCATGTCAGAAGGACACTTTTTGGTCAGTCCTTTGTATCTCTCCCAAGCTTCATAGAGGGATTCACCTTCCTTCTGTCTAAAGGTTTGAACATCCACTCTAAGCTTACTCAGCTTTTGAGGAGGAAAGAACTTGGCTAAGAAAGCCTTGACTAGCTTATCCCAAGAGTTCAGGCTGTCTTTAGGTTGAGAATCCAACCATATTCTAGCTCTGTCTCTTACAGCAAAAGGGAAAAGCATGAGCCTGTAGACTTCAGGATCTACTCCATTAGTCTTAACAGTATCACAGATCTGCAAGAATTCAGTTAAGAACTGAAAAGGATCTTCAGATGGAAGTCCATGAAACTTGCAGTTCTGCTGCATCAGAGAAACTAGCTGAGGTTTCAGCTCAAAGTTGTTTGCTCCAATGGCAGGAATGGAGATGCTTCTTCCATGTAAATTGGAATTAGGTGCAGTAAAGTCACCAAGCATTCTCCTTGCATTATTATTATTTTCAGCTGCCATCTCCTTTTCCTGTTTGATAATTTCTGACAGGTGCTTACTGGTTTGTTGTAATTCAGCTTCTCTTAGTTTCCTCTTCAGAGTCCTTTCAGATTCTGGATCTGCTTCAACAAGAATATTCTTGTCCTTGCTCCTGCTCATATGACAAAGAAGAGGGTACAGAAAAATAATAATAATAGAGATCCTCTTTTTTTTTCTTTTTTTCTTTTTTTTTTGTGAGTGAGGGAGAGGTGTTAGTAGATGAATAAACAAATAGAAGGAGATGAGAGAGAAGAGAATTTTCGAAAATTATTTTTGAAAAAAGAGTTAGTGATTTTCGAAAATAGTTTTTGAAAAAGG